>NC_059384.1:18444091-18744091 GCF_019703515.2 Myxocyprinus asiaticus
TTTGAACTCACCTCCGGTCTGAGCTCCACCTTCTCGGGAACTACCGTAGCCAACGTCACGGGAACCGCCTCCCTCCACAATTTCAGGAGATTGAGGTGGTATATTTGACGAGCGTCCCCTCTATTGGTTCGTTTAACCTCATAATCAAGATCTCCCACTCGTCGTGTGACCTCAAAGGGTCCTTGCCACTTGGCGAGTAATTTAGAGCTCGATGTGGGAAGCAATACAAGTACTTTATCTCCCAGTGCGAATTCCCTTAGCTGAGTTCCCCTGTCATACAGTCGGCGCTGTCGTTCTTGAGCTTGGAGCAAATTCTCCTGTGTTAGCTGTCCCAAAGTGTGGAGTTTTGCTCTAAGATCAAGAATGTACTGAATTTAATTTTTACTGTTTGAAGGTCCCTCCTCCCAGGCCTCTCGCAATACATCAAGCACGCCACGTGGGCGTCGCCCATACAGCAGCTCGAATGGGGAGAAGCCAGTGGAGGCTTGCGGGACCTCTCGTACTGCAAATAACAGGGGGTCGAGCCATTTATCCCAATTTCTAGAATCATCGTGCACGAACTTACGAATCATGTTTTTGAGGGTTTTATTAAATCGTTCCACCAGGCCATCTGTTTGAGGATGGTATACACTGGTGTGAATCGATTTAATATTTAACAACTCGTACAGTTTGCGTAGTGTCCGTGACATAAATGTTGTGCCCTGATCGGTGAGGATTTCTTTTGGAATCCCCACCTGGGAGATTATTTTGAAGAGTGCCTCCGCAACACTGCGTGCTGAGATGTTGCGAAGAGGCACTGCTTCCGGATATCTTGTTGAATATCCACTAGGACCAATACAAAGCGATGTCCGCGTGCTGACCGTTCTAATGGCCCGACGAGGTCCATTCCAATTCTCTCAAAGGGGACCTCGATCAGAGGGAGAGGGTGCAATGGCGCTTTTGGGGTGGCCGGTGGGTTAACCAGCTGGCATTCGCGGCATGCCGCACACCACCTGCGGACATCGCCGCCAATGCCCGGCCAATAGAAATGGGCTATTAGACGGTTCAGTGTTTTTCTTTCTCCTAGGTGACCCGCCATGGGATTATAATGAGCCGCCTGGAATACCATTTCCCGATGGCTCCTTGGAATCAAAAGTTGGGTTGTGTCCTCTTTGGTCCGAGTGTCCTGTGTCACTCAATACAACCGCTCATTTATAATTGCAAACTAGGGGTATGAAAGGGCGATGTCAGGCTGGAGTCGTTGACCATCGATGACTCTCACTTGGTCAAAGGCGTGTTTGAGGGTTTCGTCTCATGACTGCTCCAAAGGGAAATCCCCGTCAGGGAATTCCCTGAGAAGGGGAGGGGCCGCAGCCTCTCCCCCTCTCTCGTCATCATGACGTGGAGCTGTCGAGGACGGCCCCGGCTCTGCCTCCCCTGCCAGAGCATCGCACATCACACATCTCCCTATTTTCATACAGGACCCATCTGCGCAAATTCCCTTTAATAAAATTCTAAAATCAGGCCAATCAGTCCCCAAAATCAGCGGATGGGTGAGGCGGGAACTAACCGCGGCCTCCACTCTATGCTTTTTCCCCTGAAATTTAATTGTCAGGGTCACCACCGGATACTTGTGATATCCCCGTGTACACATTTCACCTTCACCGTTTTAGTTGTGCGCAATGCCTCGGGTTGAACCAGGCATTGGTGGATAGTGGTTTGATTACAACCGGTATCCACCAACGCCTGGTGAGTACCCCCATTGACACTTACCGGTATCCGGTATGCTCCGGCCCGGTCGGGCGCAGCCTGTGGGATGTCAGAGACCCGCACCACCGTCCCCAGCTCCATCAGAGGGCACTGATATCGGAAGTGGCTCAGGTCTCTGCACCTCCAGCAGGCCGGCCCAGGCGCTACGCCTGCACTTGCGTCGGCGGGCGCCCCCCCTTGAGGGGGAGAGCGGCGGGGCAATGGAGTAGGGGAAGGTGTCACCTCCCACACCCGGGGAACTGGTCTCAGGGGCTGAGGTCCTCCTCGTCTGCGTGGGGCAGGAACGGGACCTGGAGAGAGAGCAGAACGAGAGGAGAGAGGGGAGGGGAAGAAACAGAGGGAGGAGAGAAAATGTAGGAGGGTTCTTCCGCCCTCGGGATCGCCGCCATGTGGTCCTCCGCAAGTCGGATAGCTTCCTCCAACGACGCCGGCTGGTGGCACTGGACCCACTCTGCCATCCCTTTTGGCAATCGATCTGTGAACTGTTCCAGTACCACCTGGTCGATAATTCCCTGGACATCGCGATCCCTCGCTAGCAGCCATCTTCGGCAGGCGTCATGGAGCCGCTGGGCAAAGGCAAACGGGCGGTCAGAGCTCTCCAACTTCAAGCTCCGGAAGAGTTGACGACTTTCCTCCGGAGTGCGACCAACCCGTTGCAGGATGGCTCTTTTTAAATCTCCGTAGGCCAGGAGGCTTGACGCTGGCAGTTGTTGAGCCGCAAGCTGGGCTTCCCTGGACAATAGTGGGATCAGTCGGGCTGCCCATTGGCCGAGCGACCAGCCCCAGATCTCGGCGGTCCGCTCAAACAAATCCAGGAAGGCCTCAGGGTCATCCACCGCCCCCATTTTCTGTAATGCTGGCGGGGGTAACGGCGTGGGAGTGTCCGGGGTCGCGGCTGTGGACGCCTCCTGGCTGAGGAGGCTCCGGATCGCCTGCCGGTCCTCGGCTTGAGCATGCAGGAGCTCGACAAACCGGCGGTCTTGATCTTGTCGGAGCACAAGCAGCGTCTGTTGGTGGCTCTGATGTAGGCTGGCGAGGGCTTGGAGGATCTCCGTCAACTGGGAGGACTCTACGGGACGACCTCCATCCATCTTCGACCCAAACTTCAATCCCGGGTTTAGGCACCAGTATAAAAGATGAAGCGAGAAGCAGTTTTCCTTCTTAAGGTGAGGCTTTATTTTTCCCTCTTCGCCACACCACTTTACAGTTTACCTTTAAGCACTAAACTAAACACTAACACACACTGCTTTCACAAATAAACTTTCACTACTAAAAAATCCTTGCTCTGGCACGGCTCTGTCACGTCCAGTCTCTCTCCCCGACTAAGTGCTGTGTCGCTCTATTTATGCCGCTCTCCCTGTGCTCACTGAAATTAGAGACAGGTGTTAGACATAATTTAGCTCAGGTGTAAGCGCCCTTACCACTTTCTCTCTCTCCGGAGAGATGCTTGACCACGCCCCCGCTGCCACATATCTCTACTATTTTCTGTTAACTATTGTATATGTCTGTTAATTACTATTCCTTTAAAATATTCCATCCTACCTACACTGACTCATCCAGTGTATATTCTTTCACTATAATAGTTCAATCATTACTCTTAAGAAGCTTGTCCAAATTTAAACATCTTCCTGCCATCGATTTCATTTTCTTCAGGACCACCTGGCTGAATGCTTAGCAAAACTCACTGTTCTTGTCTGTCATTTTGCATGTGTGGATTACATAATGAGCTATAAACAGAGCTTAGCACTGCTAGTCTTTAGCCTCATGCGGGGCTCCTGCTGACTCCTCCACTGCCTCACTGGCAGACTTCACTCTCCTCATATTCCTGCTATGCTGCAAGTTTTTGCCCTCACAATCCCACTGCTCTCTGTAATATGTGGTCCATTCATCTTATGTTGAAAAACTATTGGTGTTGTCAGGACTGACTACTGGTCACATTGACTTTCTTACACTCTGGCTTTCTCTGTTTGTATCTATGGAACTTTTGCTGATCATGTTGTTCTGTCAAGTGATCCTTCAATGCCTGATGGTGTTGGGAACCTGTATGCTTGTGCAGTTGTCTTTCTTATCTTAGTTGTCATTGGAGTGGTGTCCCTGTTGAAAAAAAAAAAAAAAAAAAAACTGCTTAAACCACTCTTTGTGGATTTAAAGTGATCTAGCTGGTCTCAGATGGTTTAGGTGGTCTCCCAACCTGACCAGCGGGCAAGTGGTTCAAACCCCTCTAAAACCAGCAAACAGACCAACCTCATCAGACTGGGAGAGTCATGAGATACCTCTAACATGTCCTTAACAAAGGCACTTAACCCTGGTTTGGTACTGTAAATCCCCTTGGATTATTGTCTGCTAAATGGCTATTTAATTGTTGTGCCTCAGAAAAAAAAAAAAAAAAAAGGCCTGGTCACAGGCTGTGGTTAACAGCACTAACCTATCTTGGTTCATACTTACGATAATGGTTCATTGTGACTTGAGTGAACCAGATATGCTATTGCCATCTGTTAATTTTCATTCAGTCTCTTCTCAGAAACTTCCTGTGCATGAACACCTGGCTCAGCTTTTGCTCCAATCAAGTTAAAGGTCAGGATTTGGGCTGCAGAAGCACAGAGTTAAATCCTACTTACAGTAGAAAAAATATTTGACCTTCTCTAACTCTAAACCTGTGGTATTTTCATAAAATTGAATTTGGGCACACTGACCAAAATGTATTTGTTTTTATTTGATATTTAAAGAGGATGTTAAGCAAAAGTTCACCCCCAAAATAAAATGTTGTAATCATTTACTCATGTTGTTCCAAACCCCTAAGAATTTCTTTTTTCTTCAGAAAATAAAAGGAGATAATTTAGTGATAATGTAAAGTCCTATTGGCTGAATTCAGTACAATGGCAGTAAACATTGACTCACTTTTCTGTAGGCAAACGATACCTTTATATGGTGAACAGATCATAATTTGTTTTTTACTCTCAAATCAAATCAGATCAGATCATTAATAAAGTAGCCTACAGTATATAAACAGCGCTGACTTCAATATGGTGGTGACATCAATAACATTAAACCTCACTGGTTCTCATCTCATCACTTCACATTTAAATTATTCAAAAAATAATTTTGTGTTTCACAGAAGAAATAAAATCTTACGGGGTTGGAATGACATAAGGGAGTAAATGATGCCATAATTTTTCAATTTTTGGGTGAACTATTCCTTTAAGACAATTTTCTAAGTCTGTGGAGCATGCTAAGATGGGTTTCAAGAGGTAAATTTAAATGACAACAGTCTGACTGTGTTTGACTGCCAAACTCTTACATTTAATGAATGGATATTATTGGATGTCCATCTGGGCTCTTGAAACAAAACCCAACAATCATAGCACACAAACAAATTAGACAGAAACTTGACTGCAGTTTTATCCTTGTATCCAAAAGGTCGAAAAGCTTCCGTGTTTCATTTATTTTTCCTTTGCTTTATGCTAAATGTGTATATAAATGGCACAAATGGACTTTTTCTACGATTTTTTTGTAACAAAATGGACAGAAAGAAAGAGCCCACATTGTCTATGTGAGCAAAGGCTATGCTTTTATGGTGCCCTAATTGTTTGCCATGAGTCACATGCTTTATTTACTGTTAGCTGTTAGAAAGACACCCATCTACACCCATGCAAAGCCCACCCTAGCCCACCTCTTGATTTGGCCCTGTGCCAAAGGTTTCTCATTGAAAGCAATACGTTTGCTGGAAGCTCCGGAAACGGACGTTAGAGGGTGCTTTTGGCGTCCACATGTTGTTGCATGAGGCTCTTGCACAAGCAGCAGTATCTGATGCCTTGGACAGTTGAGAACGAGTTGTACAGGAAGTAAGTTTGACTTTCTATGTTATTTATTCATTTGCAAGATGGACTTTTAAATCCAATGTTTATGTGATTTTGACTGTAAGAGCATAACGGTGGCTCCAAGATGTTTATTGGCTCATTTCCAACACATTTAAATATGCATCAGCAGGCTGATATACCATCAGAGCTTATGATGTGAAGAATTAGTTTGTGAATAGATGCATAACTTCCTTAGCCATCTTTTTATGTAAAAACAATTTAACAAATGTTGTTTGGGCACAACAACATGGTATACTATCTAACATACTTTCATAACAGGCTCCCGCTGTTTTCTGTTACCTTGGGCGTAATTCTGTAATTCTAGTCATCAAACCATGCATGACTGATGTTGAGCCACTTGTAGTATTAGATTAGGTGAACACTCCCAACAAGTACAACCAAATTCATTAATTCAGAACGAGATTTGCAACACATGCCTCTGGAATATGTTTTCACTTAATTGTCAGCAGTCAAAACACCTGTGGCCTGCAAGCCAGAGTCTTTTAATTTTTAAGTTAACAGCATCTAATGATAGACTGCAGACTGTAGTAGGGTGAATGAGTTTTACTTGTGTTGCAAAAAATATATCTAAAAGATGCCAAAAAGACAATTTTCTATCTTTATTCGGGTCTGCTTAACAAAGGACTTTACAGTATATCGGCATGGGTTCAGGCTGTCTGATACTGTCAAACTCATCCTTTAGGACATGACAGATCAGCTCTGTCTTTCATCTCTGGGCTTGGGCTCACTGACAGATAGGCAAATTGAGTGTTCACTTTAATGTTTTTAATTAAGTATTCAGGTTAAAAGTGAAACCATGCACTTTCTCCTGGTGTGACACCAAACAACCTCCAGACATTTAACTTTAGAGGAATTATAGGAATTATAGGGGAGAGATTCAACATTGCTCATGATGGAATATGTCCATTGTACTTCAGAGGAATGTGGCAAATATTGGTTGTCTAACCAATACACAATTCAAACGTGTGAATGCGGTAAAAATATTAAATTCATTTGCAAACTTTGACCATATATTGCAATTTGACACACATTACACCATCCAAAGCAGCTTTATTAAAGAAGTAGTTCACCCAAAAATTATAATTCTCTCATCATTTAATTACCCTCAAGCCATCTCGTATGACTTTCTTTCTTCTGTGTAACACAAACGTAGAAATTTTAATGTAGATATTGTGTAAATTTACAGTATCCGTACAGTGCAAGTCAATGGGGTCCAACACTTCCGAGCTCCAAAAAGGACTTAAAGGCAGCATAACGATAATCCACATAACTCAAGTGGTTTATTCCATGTCGTCTAAAGCGATACGACTGGTTTTGGGTGAGAACAGACCAAAATGTTACTCCTTTTTCACTATAAATCTTGTCATCTGCAGAGTCCTTGGCATGATCATGATTTAAAGCTCGATTACACTTTCTTGCGCTTGAAGCATGGACGAGACCCTTACCCTTGTATTAAAGGGATACTTCACCTAAAAATGAAAGTACATCACAAAATACATCATATGCTCACCCTCTTGACCATCTTCTTCAAATGAAATCTCCTAAGATTTGAAAGATTTTATTCTCAAGGTGACTAAACATCTAGTTCTAGAAGTTTGTTCTTTTTGTTGCTTCTAGTCATTGAATTAGAGCCACTCAAATTATTTGAATGGATGGTCTACATCACAAAATTAGTTTAGTTATGAGTATTTCACCTCTTTCATTATTCTCCTGATAGAACTGCTAAATCATAACATTGCCTGAAGCTTTGCTCTAGTTAGGATGCTATTATTTATTTATTTAGTTATTTATTTTTTGGAGAGAAAGCTACTGCTTTGACAATTTGATGAGCCAAATTATGTCATAGATTGCATTAGCTTTTGTAATGAGCTCTCTTGTTCATGTTCAAGATAACGTTTGGCTTTTTTACAAATTGCGCCCCTACATTATTATTATTATTTATTTATTTTTTTATGTGGCATTTTTTTAAATGTGAGTTCTCAAGAATCACTTTAGATGTCTCTTTTGTGATATTTCTAAGAATTCTATGTCTATTACTTTTCCTTTTAACTTCCAGATACTTCATCAGAAAATGTAAGTAGGATTTTATTTTAATGGTCTGAGCCACCTTTTAGGACATAATGTTTCAGATTAAATAAATAAATAAAATCAATTATTTGTGACAGGGTTGAAGGGTTAGTTCACCCCTAAATGAAAATGTTGTCATTACATATTCACCCTCATCTCACTCCAAACACATATAGCATTCTTTCTTCTGTGGAACACAAATGTTACATGTTAGACAGAATCACAGCCTCAGTCACTTTTCACTTTCATTGCATCTTTTTGTCCATACACTGAAAGTGAATGGTGAACAAGACTAGCATTCTGCCTAACATCTCCATTTGTGTTCCATGGAAGAAAGTACATCATATAGTTTGGGAACAACATAAGGGTGATAAAATTATGACAGAATTTTTTTTTTTTTTTTTTGAAAAATTCCTTTAAGTGTGCTGTGTTACAAAAGACAAACTCAAATCTATTTGCATCTTGTCATTGCTACCATAATCATTTATTAGACATGCATTCTACTTTCCATTATGTGTTGTAATTGTTCCACTGGAAGACATTCAGATAACACTATCATTGTCTCTTATTTGTGTAAATGGATTTCAGTGATTTGGTAATCGGTTTACTTCTCTCCCTGACTTCAAGAGAAACAGATGCACAATCCATTAAAAAAAGAACAGTGAACATTTTCACTTTCATGTGAATACAGCAGTATGGTCTCTCAATCTTAAAGTAATTTAGCATGACATTGGTAAGCCTCACTTTCTTTTTCTTTTTTCATTTTGGGAGAAAGGAAGTGTCTTGGAGCCTGACATGCTCATGAATATTGTATGTAACATTTTATAAGAATTTTTAGCAAAGAAACAAAGGACAATCAAAACTTAAAGCACAGTAATTTTACAGTAATTATTTATCCAGCAAGGCAGCGCCGAGCTTACTTATCAATTTTCTGGTTGATAATTTGTTAACACAAATTACACAAGGCATATTATTGTTGTAAAAGCTGATGATCGCACATTGTCATATAATGGCTTTAAATATTTTTTGTGAAAAATACAAATTATTTCTTATAATACCTATTTTCCTTGTAGATACTGTACTTTAAAGCTAGGGTGTGCAACCTTTTCCAGTAAATTTTTTTGTTATACTGGTTGAAAGTCTCTTCACATCCTGATAGCAATCAATAATTTAAGTGGTCTAAATGTAAAAAAAAAAAAAAAAAAATATATATATATATATATATATATATATATATATATATATATATATATATATATATATATATATATATATATATATATATACACTATATTGCCAAAAGTATTCGCTCACCTGCCTTTAGACGCATATGAACTTAAGTGACATCCCATTCTTAATCCATAGGGTTTAATATGATGTCGGCCCACCCTTTGCAGCTATAACAGCTTCAGCTCTTCTGGGAAGGCTTTCCACAAGGTTTAGGAGTGTGTTTATGGGAATTTTTGACCATTCTTCCAGAAGTGCATTTGTGAGGTCAGACACTGATGTTGGACGAGAAGGCCTGGCTCGCAGTCTTCGCTCTAATTCATCCCAAAGGTGCTCTATCGGGTTGAGGTCAGGACTCTGTGCAGGCCAGTCAAGTTCTTCCACACAAAACTCGCTCATCCATGTCTTTATGGACCTTGCTTTGTGCACTGGTGCGCAGTCATGTTGGAACAGGAAGGGGCCATCCCCAAACTGTTCCCACAAAGTTGGGAGCATGGAATTGTCCAAAATCTCTTGGTTCCTTTCACTGGAACTAAGGGGCCAAGCCCAGCTCCTGAAAAACAACCCCACACCATAATTCCCCCTCCACCAAACTTCACAGTTGGCACAATGCAGTCAGACAAGTACCGTTCTCCTGGCAACCGCCAAACCTAGACTCGTCCATCAGATTGCCAGATGGAGAAGCGTGATTCGTCACTCCAGAGAACGCATCTCCACTGCTCTAGAGTCCAGTGGCGGCGTGCTTTACACCACTGCATCCGACGCTTTGCATTGCACTTGGTGATGTATGGCTTGGATGCAGCTGCTCGGCCATGGAAACCCATTCCATGAAGCTCTCTACGCACTGTTCTTGAGCTAATCTGAAGGCCACATGAACTTTGGAGGTCTGTAGCGATTGACTCGGCAGAAAGTTGGCGACCTCTGCGCACTATGCGCCTCAGCATCCGCTGACCCCGCTCTGTCATTTTACGTGGTCTACCACTTCGTGGCTGAGTTGCTGTCATTCCCAATCGCTTCCACTTTGTTATAATACCACTGACAGTTGACTGTGGAATATTTAATAGCGAGGAAATTTCACGACTTGACTTGTTGCACAGGTGGCATCCTATCACAGTACCACGCTGGAATTCACTGAGCTCCTGAGAGCGGCCCATTCTTTCACAAATGTTTGTAGAAGCAGTCTGCATGCCTAGGTGCTTCATTTTATACACCTGTGGCCATGGAAGTGATTGGAACACCTGAATCCAATTATTTGGATGGGTGAGCGAATACTTTTGGCAATATAGTGTATATATATATATATAATATATATATATATCTTCTGTGGAAGGGACAGGACTAAAAAATGATCGACCAATCATTGCATTCGGTCAGAATGTAATGATAGGATGTCCTTCCTGTCTGTCAATCTATATTTGATATAATCAAATGTGATAGCAAACAGGAATAGCATCAAGTGTTCCACACATGTTCTCTAGAATGTTCTCACTGAGCAAGTTTAGGTCTAGAAAAAAAAGAAAAAGCAGATGTGTATGTAACTTATATATGCTTATAGCAAAATATAAAAGTAAATATGCCAATACAAAGACAAAATAATATAAAAGTATAAATGTTATTTTATAGTACAAATGGGCTATAAATATATAGGGCTATAAAATGATTAAGGATACTAATAATGATTAATAATACTTATCAGCACAAACAGTTAGACCACAAAGTCAATAATGTATGTTTACTTGTTTTAAATAGTTATAAATCTATCCTCAAATTATAATTTAGTATAAAGTATGGGTATTAATACATAGCAATAAAAATAAAAAAACTCCAACTCAACAAAAAGATAAAATCAGCCTACACCCCAATTGTCCTGCATAAAATTTCTCTATGCAAACCTCTCAAAATGTCTAAATCATTAGATTTCTCTGGTACATTAACAATACATGTCATTGTATGCAAAAGGTAAACATGTTATCATTGTTTGACTGCTCAATAGGAGTGGTGGATAATTGATCACAAATGAAGACCTCTCTCTCACTATCACTGTGCTTGCACTGTACTTGTTGTTTTGTTCTCATACAGGGATCAATAGAGGAGAAAATGAGAAACCAGTCGCACATCAGTACTAGAGGTCAATTAGTTTTGTGTAGTCAGACTATCAACTTAGAAGTCTGGTTTGTGTCACACAGCATATTTTGTCCAAAAATGGCCCACTTAGTTAGGAAGGGGCCATCTAGGACAGGTACATTTAATATTGATGGCATGCATTAATAGGCTGACATGCCCTAAAGTGCTAGCTCATTCAAATAATGGTGCAGCAGTCTCCGCAAATGGTTATACAGTTAACATTAAAGAAATTACTGGAAAATGGGTGTACTTGTGCTCAGCTTTTCCATCCATCCGAAAATAATAACTACTGATTGTTTCATGTATGTATCTCTATAAACAAAGCTACAAGTTTAAAAAACTTTAAATGGACTTCCTCACCATGGTTTAAACAGGAATAGCATCATGTGTTCCACACATGTTCTCTGGAATGCTCTCGTTTAGGTCTAGATAATACAAAGCAGATGTGTATGTAACTTATGTAAGCTTATAGCAAACATATAAAAGTAAATGTGCCAATACAAAGTCACAATCATTTAAAAGTATAAATGTAATAATATAGTACAAATGATTTTATAGTGCTATAAAATGATTAAGAATACTAATAATGATTAATAATACTGATCAGCATGAACATTTATTCCACAAAGTCAATAATGGATGTTTGCTTGTTTTAAATAGTTGTAAATCTATCCTCAAATTATCATTTAGTATAAAGTACTGATATTAATACTTAGCAAATAAATAAATAATGGGATCAATAGAGGAGAAAATTAGGGTAAGTTTACACAACAACGATGTACTAAAAAACGGAAAAGTTTTTCTTTTGCGTTTTTGAAAAGTTTCGCGTACAGACGACAACGTTGTCAAAACGATCCCCTTTCACACAGATCCACAAAAACGAATAAAAACTCTGTATTATGCATGCCAGGCCAGTAGTTGGCGATGTCACTTTGTAAAGAAACACTACGCGCCTGTGCACATAAGCATTCTTCCACAGAGCAGTGAATACAAACAAACTGCTTGTCCTCCCAGGTCTTAACCAAACGCACCTTTTGAATACCCTTTGTCGGCATAGATGTGGGTTAATAATTTGGCGTATGTAACAAATGCATCTCCGCTGGCCGTAGTAGTGATGCAGTAAATCTACACTTTGCTGGAGAAGCGTCAATAAACTCAAAATCTTGAACAGCACAAACACAGTCCTGTAGTCCGCCATTGTAGTTTTGAATGTCTTGTGCATTGTTTTGAAGTACTTGCGTGCATGCCTATAGACTGAACACGTAATACGCGTGCGCATGACGTCATCGTTTTCACAAATTCGTGTTTTTGTATGTTTACACGGAGACAATAAATGTAAGCTCAGCATAGTTCTAGTGGGAAGACTAGTAGCTGTACATCATCGTACCATTAGCTAGGTAACTCCTAGCCAATCACATGTAAGCCATTGCTTTATAAGTCTGCTCACATTCTATCACATTGCTGTTTCAGTAGTGCTAACACGGCAACCTCCACCACCCCACTACCACCAGTCGAGTCCCGTCCTGCACAGGGGTAGGCTCCTTGCCCCTGCCTCCTATCTCCGGCAGGATATGACGTTTCCAAGTACAACTTCTTCGGACCACCAGACGGGGATTACGCCAAAGAGAGACATTAAATTTTCTGTTTTATATTCATCAAATAAATGTAATCTTGAATTTCACTCAAGTCTGCAAGTCTTCTTGATAGAACGGCATCATTTTCAAAAACGTGCACTTTGAAACCCGTTTTCAAAAGTTTGCGTTTTCAGGCTCCAAAACGCCGTTGTCATGTAAACGAACAGCCAAAACACATAAAAAGTTTTCCGTTTTAGTTGAAAACTTTGTCATGTAAACGGACCCTTAGAAACCAGTCGCACATCAGTACTAGAGGTCAATTAGTTTTGTGTAGTTAGACTATCAACTTAAAAGTCTGGTTGGTGTCACACAGCATATTTTGGCTGAAATTGGCACACTTAGTTAGGAAGGGGCCATCTAGGACAGGTACATTTAATATTGATGGCACGCATTAATAGGCTGACATGCCCTAAAGTGCTAGCTCATTCAATAATGGTGCAGCAGTCTCTGCAAATGGTTATACAGTTAACATTAAAGAAATTACTGGAAAATGGTTGTACTTGTGCTCAGAATTTCCATCCATCCGAAAGTAATAACTACTGATTGTTTCAGGTATGTAACTCTATAAACAAACTACAAGTTTACAGGCTTCCTTGAGGGTATCTTGTTTACCTTCTATTAACTACCTCAAACAAAACTCTAAAATTACTTTTAAAGATTTAATGCCACAAACTTTGCAAGAAAATCCAGTGACAGGTTCTTCCTCACAAGTGCTCTTTCTTGTAACCTGGTACCTTTTAAAAACAACTACCGGTGCTTCATAGTGAACTGATAAAAGCCTGTGCATCCTGACAGTAAATGATGTAGAAGCCAGCCAATCAGATTAGAGTTTGTGGATTTCGGGAAAACTCGTGCCTTTATGTATACAATATGCATTAGTTAGCACAATATCATATATTTTATATACATCTACCAATAAGAATGTGCATGGATGAACATGATTGCAGATGGCAGTGATATACCCCTCCATAAAAGTATTGTCACTTTAAACATTTCATAGGGATGTTTCTGTATTTTTAGTGCACAGCACACAGAGCAAGTTTGCCTGTGATGCAAGTTTCTGTGTGTATACAAGAGAGATGTCTCAAGGCTTCAGGCATCATTGAACATAAATCTGAGCTGAACATGTGCATCCATGCATAAATATGTAAGAGATAGACTACAACAACAGGAAAACTTATCATTGTGCCACACATGGACAAATGTTACCTGCAGGCTTGCATCTGTTCCATTATGGATGATTATTTGCCTTTCTGGTGTATTAGACATATAAAATGGACCCACTCTACATTAGGTGGTCTTAACTACTATGTACTTAACCATTTGATACAATGTACTTATTATGTACATACATGTTGTTGCATTGTAACTACATTTATAGTACTTAAAAGCATTTAATTACATTTGTAATTACACTGTTAACTTTACACCTAACCATAACCCAACCCTTACCCCAAAACCTACTGGTACCTCAACCTCATTAGCAGAAAATGTGGGCATTTTGCAGAACAACATGTTGTTACACAGTAAATACATAGTCTTGTATGTATTTAATGTTAGTACATAGTACTTAAGGCCACCTAATATAAAGTGTGACCTATAAAATAAGATATAAAAGATATGTATTTTTTTTTTTTTTAAGTTTTCACCCATTCACACAAATAAACTCAGCAAAAAAGAAATGTCCCTTTTTCAGGACACTGTATTTTAAAGATAATTTTGTAAAAATCCAAATAACTTTACAGATCTTTATTGTAAAGGGTTTAAACAATGTTTTCCATGCTTGTTCAATGAACCATAAACAAATAATGAACATGCACCTGTGGAACGGTTGTTAAGACACTAGACGGTAGGCAATTAAGGTCACAGTTATAAAAACTTAGGACACTAAAGAGACCTTTCTACTGACTCTGAAAAACACCAAAAGAAAGATGCCCAGTGTCCCTGCTCATCTGCGCGAACGTGCCTTAGGCATGCTGCATGGAGGCATGAGGACTGCAGATGTGGTCAGGGCAATAAATTGCAATGTCCGTACTGTGAGACACATAAGACAGTGCTACAGGGAGAAAGGAAGGACAGCTGATAATCCTCGCAGTGGCAGACCACGTGTAACAACACCTGCACAGGATCGGTACATCCGAATATCACACCTGCGAGACAGGTACAGGATGGCAACAACAACTGCCTGAGTTTCACCAGGAATGCACAATCCCTCCATCAGTGCTCAGACTGTCCACAATAGGCTGAGAGAGGCTGGACTGAGGGCTTGTAGGCCTGTTGTAAGGCAGGTCCTTACCAGACATCCCCGGCAACAACATCGCCTATGGGCACAAACCCACCTTTGCTGGATCAGACAGGACTGGCAAAAAGTGCTCTTCACTGATGAGTCACAGTTTTGTCTCACCAGGGGTGATGGTCAAACTCGCGTTTATCGTTGAAGGAATGAGTGTTACACCGAGGCCTGTACTCTGGAACGGGATCAATTTGGAGGTGGAGGGTCCATCATGGTCTGGGGCGGTGTGTCACAGCATCATCTCAATGCTGTGCATTACAGGGAAGACATCCTCCTCCCTCATGTGGTACCCTTCCTGCAGGCTCGTCCTGACATCCCTCCAGCATGACAATGCCACCAGCCATACTGCTCATTCTGTGCATGATTTCCTGCAAGACAGGAATGTTAGTGTTCTGCCATGGCCAGCGAAGAGCCCAGATCTCAATCCCATTGAGCACGTCTGGGACCTGTTGGATCGGAGGGTGAGGGCTAGGGCCATTCCCCCCAGAAATGCCTGGGAACTTGCAAGTGCCTTGGTGGAAGAGTGGGGTAACATCTCACAGCAAGAACTGGCAAATCTGGTGCAGTCCATGAGGCGGAGATGCACTGCAGTACTTAATTCAGCTGGTGACCACACCATATACTGACTGTTACTTTTGATTTTGACCCCCTCTTTGTTCAGTGACACATTATTCCATTTCTGTTAGTCACATGTCTGTGAAACTTGTTCAGTTTATGTCTTAGTTGTTGAATCTGTTTATGTTCATACAAATATTTACACATATTAATTTTGCTGGAAATAAAAGCAGTTGAAAGTGAGAGGACGTTTCATTTTCTGCTGAGTTTATTATAGAAAGTGTGTCAACAGCCTTGTTTGTTGTAGGCAACACAAAGACTTACAGCATAAGTTATGAGTTGTGTTGCAAGTGTAGCTGTTTTCTCAGGGCACATACTGTATGTCAACGTTGCACTTCTTTGTCACAGAGAGCTTTTATTTCCTGTATAATTTGTCTCAGTCAGCCCAACAGTGCTGCCACTATAGAGCTGTAATATTATCATACACACCTAAACACATTCACAAATGATTTCTAACCGCACAACAAATGGCCCTAATGAAATTTCAGGAGATGCCAAAAGCCTCCTCTCAGGCTGAGTCATTTCTTTCAGTATGGTTTAAATACAAATGAATAGCAAAACGGAGTGGAAAACCCATTCCTATACTTTCAATCACACAGACACGGTGCATTCTTACATGTAAACGAAAATAACACATATAATTAGATTAAATCTTTCCAGAGGGTGCACAATTTAAACCACAAAACATTACCTATAAACAGCCTTAAAAAAATTTCCTGACATATGACTAAACGTCGCTTTGAATGAACCAGGGGCCGGGTATTGAATCTGATGTGGGTAGACTAATTATTCATAATGGAATCAGATGAAAAGGCTAATCAATAAGTTGAAAGGGCCTTCCCCCGTCTCCTCCTCTGATATTGAATTTACTTCCTGCTGTGGCACAGCGCTGAATGACACGCGGTGTATGCGCAGGGACCGGCGGGCATATCCATGCCGGATTAGGAGCATTAGGGTAAATGAGTTTTGGAAAAGGGGGGCATGTGGGCCTCCTAGGCTCCAGCTCCAGTCTAGCTCTCACAGATGGTCGAAGAGAATCGAAATAAGGCTGGGCAGGGTGTAATAAACTCTTTTTTTTGTGTGTGTGTGTGTCTGTGTGTGGTCACCTGGCGCACTGCCCACTCTGGCTAGTTTTGCCCAAGGTACAACCCCAGTGTAATCCACCCAGCCAGAGAGGAGACAAACACAATTTAAAGCTGAAGTCTGTAATTTCTGCAAAACTAGGGTCACCAAATTGAAAAAAACAATGGTTGTTTTCAAACAGGTTTTCCAAACTCATGCCATTGGTTGAGCCAGAATGGTTGGGATTGGCAAACAAACAGAGCAATATTTTGAAGGCACCACAGTGTCTTCATGTTTAGTATTAAATGGATAGTTCATCCAAAATTTTTAATTCAGTCATCAAGTACTGACGTCCCTTATGTCGTTCCAAACCCATGAGTAAAAAAAATATATATATATATTTTCTTTTTAATTTTTTTTTCAATTTTGATGAATGTTGACACTGCTCTTTTCCATATAATGAAAGTGAATGGGGACTGAGACTGTCAGGCTCTAACATTCTAAGCCTTACAGGATTGGGACAACAAGAGGGGGAATAAATGAATAAAAGTTTTAATGTTTGAATAAACGATCCCTTTAAGCTGGGATAGAAAACAGTACTTTCACATCGAAAAAATGACACACTTCTAGTTTAAATCAACCCCATTGAGCCCACATATGGGATTAGCACATTGTTTTTCTTTTTTAAAAAGTGATTTTCATGATTTGCCTTTTGCATGCATGTGTGTGATTTTTTTCATTTTTAATATGCAGAACACAGCAGTACATCTGCCGCTGGGTAGCAGTTAATCTTTCTGAAACATCCCTGTGCCAAAGGTTTAACCATGTGTAACCTTTGTCATCATAAACATTCACATTATTTAATATGTACAATGTGTATTTGACATGCTAGATAAGCAAAACCTTGTTTTGACGATCAGATCTGCTATTTTCCAACTATAGTTATGCATTAACTGTAATGCTGCTCATATATTGAACTGTATCTGGCAGTGACATCTAATTCATTCATCATGAGTTGTCTCTTGAATAGCTGTGCACTGACTGCATGTCAGTTGTTGTTTCCTGGACAACAGAGTGAGCTATGAAATCTAAGCTTTCCAGGGCTGAAAGCCAAATCACAAGCAGTAATAAGCAGCCACACTAATATCAAAGAATCTTCAAAGGAAAGAAGAGGATTTTGTGGGGATATGGCCCAACTACAGTCCCAAAACACCACAAAGTATATCACAAAAGGTACATAAAACATACAAAGTATTTCACACACAGCCCAAAAAGCAATAACACATTCGATTTGGGTTAGATTGCCAAGTAAAACATGAGAACATCTGTTGAGCACCTGTGACTTTTAAATGAGGGAAGTCTTCTGTTGTAATGATGCACACTTTTTAATTGTCATAAAACACCCCGAGCTGTCATTGCCTCATACAGGATTTTCCATCTTAATGGTTTTGGCTGTCCTTTCACCCTTCCCTGTACCCTCTCTGCGTTTGTGCTGTTTAATGACTCTTAACACTTTATATGATGTTGTGTTTTTTTCAGACAGACAGTTGAGCTGAAAGATGGTGTGTGGTCTGGTGGAGGCACTTGTAAAATACATCTGTGATTAATTCTCATAGTTCTGTGTTTTATACCACAAGAGCTGATAAGGTTGCTATTGTTTGACCCTTTAATACTGGGAATTTCTGTTTTATTACCCGTGAGCTGTTGCAGTACAAATTTTCCTGGCTTGAATTTTCTATCTCTCTCACTTATTATTAATGGCACAATAAAAGTTCCAAATGGCCTTTCTATGGGCACATAAATTAATCTTGTATGGCCTGTCTGACACACATTATTGGTAACAGTATTGTGCAGCAGTGACAATACATAGAACTCTTTGGGGGTGTGTGTGTGTGTGTGTGTGTGTGTGTGAGTGTGTGTGTGCATAACAACACACAAAATCAATATCGTGAACAAAACTAAATCTATGTGGACAGTGGATGACAGAACAGCGAATAAACCAAAAAAAAAAGTGTTTAAAAAAAACAAAAAAAGACAGATAATTTTCTCTTGGCCTCCCGGTTGAGTTCTTGACCGGAGATACAGGAGCTATGACAGATGCTCATGGGAGCTTGCAAATCAGCTCTCACTATTTACAAAGAGAAATTGGCACATTATGTAAATAGCTGCATTATATTGCCTCTGCCTTTCTTAATTTACAAAGTGGTTTAGCGATTAACTGCATGAGATGATACAAGAACACCGATTTGAAGGCACCGTTCGGAGTTCAGGAGAAGTTCAGTCATGTAATATCATGCACAATCTCATCAGTGCATGCAGCACAAGTAATCCTACCATCTGAACCTTAGTACTTAAATAGAGCAGAAGAAGGATTCAGAGACTGTTCTGTCCATTATTCTGTCTGACTCTCAAGACAACTGTGTCCAGCAACTTTTTCCAGCATGTCTCTGTAATAAAACAAACAGCCTTTTGGGTAGAATAAACCACAAGTAACCTCTTCTCATTGTTAAATCAGCAAATTAGTTGCTAACTCACCTCATTTTGAGTCAGACATATTAGAAAGATCTTGATCCAGATAGTGAGTGAGTAGTTAAAGGAATGTTCCAGGTTCAATACAAGTTAAATCTATACTATATAACTTTTGGCCCTCTGCATGCGTCTTGCAGAAGGACATTATTTTGGTTGTGCTTCAGCTTTGCTCCTCTGTGTGGATTAATGTGGTTCGAGGCACCAATGTACACATGGATAAAGGACATCTTATCAGAGCGAATGGACAAATAAATAACGAAAGAAAGGAAAAGACGGAAATCTGAAAACATGTCATCTGAGCAGGCAAGTGCCATATCTTATGCAGTTGTTTTGACTTATTGGAAACATTGGTGTTTTGAAATAAATTACGTCACAAAATTCCGTAGCAACATTCATCAACATTAGACACAATGATTGTCTGATAAGGTCAAAAGTTGTAAAATCTTTATAACTGCAGGATATTCTGGCCAAATAGACCATGGTAGTAACTAATTTATAGACTGCCAGTGGTCAACATCATTTCAAGACTCACATGTCCTTGGCAAGCCTAAGACTAAAGGATTTATTTATATAAATGATTGCCGTGATAAAGAAAAATACACATGTGTGCTAGCAAGTGAAAACTTGTGCACCGATTACAGTATAATTATTGTATTTCACTACACACACACAGATGTGTGTGTGTGTGTGTGATTACATAATTATACATAAACCATATCAATAAAATATCTTACCTGTTAGTAAGAAAAAAGCCATCTCTGGTTCGCTTTTAAATCCTTTCAGATTTCAGAGTTGTCACCACCTCTGAAAAGCCAAGCCGATGTTGCTTCAGGTTTTATTACGAAGTCTGTCACTTTCCCTTTTTGCTTGAAGACTCTGCTCTGTTCGGGGTTTCTTTGTTTTTATGAAGTGATTCCCTGGAGGTTTGCCGTTTTGAATGATCCATGGTAAATTTTTCTCATTCGTTGTGACAACAAACTTTCAGCTTTAGCTACTCCCATACACACGCTATAGTAGCCGGAGCTATTTTCTCTGTGTACGGATATGACGTCAACACAGCTATGTACGGATATGACGTCCGTCCCGACAGCTCTAAATTATTTATAATATAATATCGTTATTATAGGTTTATCAAAATGTATTTGGGTAAAGTAAATACATGGTTTGGAAGATGGATTTTTGTTGCACTCTCTCATTAATAACATTTTGTTATTTTTTAACAACAACAAAAAAAAAAGTTACATAGTGTAGCTTTAAGCTAAACTAACAGCATTTGTGGCATTATGTTGATTAACACAAAAATGTATTTAGACTCGTTTCTCCTTTACATTAAAAAAAAAAAAAAAGAGCAAAAAATCAAGGTTACAGTGAGGCCCTTACAATGGAAGTGAATGGGGTCAATGAAAGTGAACGTGGCCAAAGTTTAAAAGGTTTAAACACAGAAACACGTTTTAATTTTATAAAAGCACTTTCATTCTTTCTTCTGTTAAAACTTGTGTATTATGTGAGCTGTAAAGTTGTTTAAATCGTCAGTTTTTACAGTTGTTTTAGGGTTTTAGGGTTTGTTGACATTATATCATCATGGTAACGAAGTTGTACAATTGGCTATAACTTTACACAGAAAAGGTTAGTAAGTGATTTTATCACACTAAAATCATATTTACACACATATCCCTTTTGTCTTGTTGTTATACTTTTTAAACAGTGAGTATTTTAATGTATAAAAATGGGCCCCTATTTACCTTCTGGGGGCCCATATTTATACATTAAAATACTCACGGTTTAAAAAGTATAACCAAATCAGCTCTCACAAATCAGCTCTCACTTCCAGGAACCTCAATTTTTTGCTTTTTTTTTTTTTTTTTAAGAAAAGGAGGAACGAGTCAAAATCTATTTTTGTGGTAATCTACATCATGCCACAAATGCTTTCGATTGAGCTTAACTTGTATTGAACCTGGAACATTCCTTTAATTCTGTTCATTTCAGGTCTGATATGTTCAAAAAGAAAGTTCTTGGTTCAGTGAGTCAGCAAGTTGTTAACACGAGAACTGCTGAAACTGATTCATGAACAATTTGTTCAGACCAGTTTTGTGAACCTGATCAACATAGCAAAAAATATCCAACTAAAAAGAATGATTCAATTGCAAACCGGATGTTGATACAGGAAATATCACAACCAATATTCAAACTCACATTGCCCACACCAGCTCCATGTGGCAGGTCATGTGTGCAAACCACTAGGCCATGGTTAGGCCAGTACACTTCTGACAAACAAAGGGTGTGGTTTCACATGTTGGCTCTTAATCATAATAAAATCAATTAGAAGTCTGAAAAGTCAGAAAAGTTAAACTTTCCCCTTTAAGGTTATGGAGAACTGAGAAGGTATACCAAACAACCTCCTAATGACCCCTGTTCATACATTGTTAACTATGCAGGCCTGAGGCCCACACTGTGTGTCTGGTTCCTAAGTTTTATGTCTTTAATAACAGCAGCACAACAGCACCTATTGTCATTAGAGCTCAAATTAGGCAGAGCGGGCATTGTTTTGGAAAGGGACTGTAATTTATGCGAGTTGCCAAAAGAAAGTTAGTTTAATTCCTCCGGGCTAATGAGCTATAAATCAGTGGCTACGGGCTGTCGGAGTGTTATCAGTACACCATCTCTAACCACACCACCCTCTCTCTGATCAGCTCTCTGCCGCTCCTCCCCTCCTCTACAACAATCTCTCACCCTGACCCAATTTGACTTGTTCAGTCACTGCAGGAAAGGCATCACTCACATGTGCATGTCTGTACATATGTGTGTCCATCCAATATAAACCAATAAACATTAAAAGCAGTGGTTCTCTTCTCAACTGGTTTTGCTTCAGGACCCAGATTTTACATCAAGCGCTCGCCCAGCATAGTACCAAAATAGTTTAGCACATGAAAGTAAACAAAAATGTAATTTAACTGCACAGGCCAAACAATATACAAACTTATTAACATGACATAGGCTGAATAGGATGAAATAAATTTATCACATGTGGCTTTACTTTGCTTAATGTGTTTTTATTTTATTTTATTTTATTAATGAAGCGGCTGTTCGTAACCCTATCAGAACAAACCTGTGACCCATTTTTGGATTTGTGACCAGTTGAAAACCATTTCCCTAAAGAATTCTCCCATTTATTTGGCTGTGACTGTGTGATTTATTGGTTTTAACTGCAAAAAGAGTGCGATGGTATACGCATTACACATCAAAACCCTAATATTTCACTCTACCAAAACTACCATTACATCTCAAAGACCATTTCTATTTTTAACACTACTGGGCAGGTTCGATTAGTGTGCCTACCCACATCAGACACTCAACTTACCTTCAAGGCCTGGGAAAAGGGAAACTGATTGCATGTTTAAACTGTCGAATGCGACTGATTTATCTTCCTTTTGCAATCACCTCAAAGAAAGTGCAGGTATGGGAGGAAAGTAGGTTCACTCAGGCAAGTGTGCATCACATAGTCTGCCTTTTGGCGGGCAAATTTAATTCACCTCACCCATACACAAAGCAAAATTCATCGTTGTCCAAGTTGTTTCATTGTGTTGTGCAGCTAATTGGCTGAGTCAACACTTAATTAAAGGAACTCTTCCTCTCTTTCAATCTGTCCTCTCTCTTTTTTCTTTCTTTCACACTTTAAGGAAGCAACCACGCGGTCACTAACGCCACTGAAGTATGTGTTGTTTAAATGATTTGCGTAGGTTTGGCAAACCTGAAGTGCCTTGGACTTGATATTCCACGCAAACTATAACACAGACAAATAAGTCATGAAATGGCAGCAGGTTTCTTTATACAGATGGAGAGGTTATGCACCATTTGTTAGATGTATGTGCAAAGGAAGTATGCTAAACATGCCTGCTTTATCATTCAATATTCTGTTTAGTTCCAAAAGACATATAGTTGGTTATTAAAATGTAGATGCATCAATCACAAAATTACACATTTATTTTATGTATTTTGGTGGGGTGAGCAAGAGACACAGTGGGTGTTGGCGTCAGGACTCGGAGAGGTGTTTATTTAAAATAATAATAAAAGAAAATGGGAAAACAATGTGTCTAAGGGGGTTAGTGTCCAAACAAAAGTGGAGTCTGCCATCCTTGCGGTGAGATGGGAGCGTTGTGTTGGTCGGGGAGTGCCTAAGGGATGGTCCATGGTCCGGCGATCGCACGCGCTCCCCTCATTATTTCCGGTGGCTTTCTTGGTGGCTCTGCTTCCCTGTTGTGTGAGAGGAATGGCGGCCCTGCATCCATGGTCGTCAGCCGCAACGCGTTCTAGAATCCCCCGGCGTGTGTTAGATTACCTGCGTCTGCTGTGGCTCTCTTCAGCTCGTCAGTAACATTGCTTCAAATCTGCAAGCTGTAAATTTAACAACACTTCTCAGTAGCAGGGTGGTAGAATCCCCATTCTGGTATGAAGCTCTTTCTCTCTTCCGCTCTCACCCGTCCTCCACACACACATATGCACACACATAGACACTAGCTGGCAACACACAGAGTCTTGATGTCAACGCAGACCAGAGACTTAATAAAGCAGTTTAGCAACTTAAAAGCTACATATAAGAATGGCGACACTACCACCCTTCTACTAAGAAGTGTAGTTAACTTGGCGATTTGAAGCGATGTTAATTACACAGCATGGTTATCTATATCTTCAGCTTTAGTGTGTCTATAGGAAAAAAAAAATTTAGACTCCCAAACATTACATTTGCAAATAGAAAATATTAGAATAGAAGAACAGGGTGCTCTGCAAGAGATGGCATTGCCCCCACAAAGCCCCCCACTGAACATCGAGTCAGTCTGGGATTACATGAAGAAACAGAAGCAATTGAGAAATCCTAAAAAGGTAAAAGAACTGTGGTGAATTCTCCAAGAAACTTGGTACATCCTATCTGCCAACAACCAAGAAAAACGGTGTCCAGGTTTACCTAGGAGAATCGGGGCTGTTTAAAGGCAAAGGAGGCCACACCAAATATTGATTTAGCTTTTTTATGTTTACTGGACTTTGTATGAGGTTAATTGATAAATGAAAACTATTCATGTAATTAGTTTTGAAGACATTCTCACTATGCAACATTTTTCACAAGTGCCTACAACTTTTGCACAATACTATATATAAATATATATCAAAAGCAACAGTCAAAATCAAAAGTAACAGTCAATATCTGCAGTGCATCTCCTCCTCATGGACTGCACCAGATTTGCCAGTACTTGCTGTGCGGTGTTACCCCACTCTTCCACCAAGGCACTTGCAAGTTCCCAGACATTTCTGGGGGGAATGGCCCTTGCCCTCACCCTCCGATCCAACAGGTCCCAGATGTGCTCATTGGGATTGATATCTGGGCTCTTCGCTGGCCATGGCAGAACACTGACATTCCTGTCTTGCAGGAAATCACGCACAGAATGTGCAGTATGGCTGGTGGCATTGTCATGCTAGAGGATCATGTCAGGATGAGCCTGCAGGAAGAGTACCACATGAGGGAGGAGGATGTCTTCCCTGTAACGCACAGCATTGAGATTGCCTGCAATGATAACAAGCTCAGTTCGATGATGCTGTGACACACCGCCCCAGACCATGATGGACCCTCCACCTCCAAATCGATCCCGCTCCAGAGTACAGGTCTCGGTGTAACACTCATTCCTTCGACGATAAACGCGAGTTCGACCATCACCCCTGGTGAGACAAAACTGTGACTCATCAGTGAAGAGCACTTTTTGCCAATCCTGTCTGGTCCAGCAAAGGTGGGTTTGTGCCCATAGGCGACATTGTTGCTGGTGATGTTTGTTAAGGACCTGCCTTACAACAGGCCTACAACCCTCAGTCCAGCCTCTCTCAGCCTATTGCGGACAGTCTGAGCACTGATTGAGGGATTATGCATTCCTGGTGTAACTCAGGCAGTTGTTGTTGCCATCCTGTACCTGTCCCGCAGGTGTGATATTTGGATGTACTGATCCTGTGCAGGTGTTGTTACACGTGGTCTTCCACTGCAAGGATGATCAGCTGTCCTTCCTGTCTCCCTGTAGTGCTGTCTTATGTGTCTCACAGTACGGACATTGCAATTTATTGCCCTGGCCACATCTGCAGTCCTCATGCCTCCATGCAGCATGCCTAAGGCACGTTCACGCAGATGAGCAGGGACCCTGGGCATCTTTCTTTTGGTGTTTTTCAGAGTCAGTAGAAAGGTCTCTTTAGTGTCCTAAGTTTTTATAACTGTGACCTTAATTGCCTACCGTTTGTAAGCTGTTAGTGTCTTAATGACCGTTCCACAGGTGCATGTTCATTAATTGTTTATGGTTCATTGAACAAGCATGGAAAACATTGTTTAAACCCTTTACAATAAAGATCTGTAAAGTTATTTGGATTTTTACAAAATTATCTTTAAAATACAGTGTCCTGAAAAAGGGACGTTTCTTTTTTTGCTGAGTTTATATATTTACAGGGTTGGGAGGGTTACTTTTGAAATGTATTCCACTACAGATTACAGAATACATGCTGTAAAATGTAATTTGTAATGTATTCCATTAGATTACTCAAGGTCAGTAACGTATTCTAAATACTTTGGATTACTTCTTCAGCACTGGTAGATTTTTTTCTCTTGTTTTGACTATAAAAACTCTGCCAGTACAGTAAGATGAAATACACGTTAAAAATACATTCTCTGAAAAACCTAATTATCTTATGCAGTGTTGTTTCTAAAACAAGATAAATCAAACTGATCTTGTTTTAAGGATTTTTAGATATTTTTACAAAAAAACAATACAAAAATTATTATCAAGAATAAGATTTTTGCCCTAACATCAAAGGTCTTATTAGAAATAAGAAATTATAATCCAACGTGAATTTTCTTGATAAAAAAATATGATCGTGCCTGGCATCATGTGCATGTAAAATGGCTAGAAATAGCATTTTAGCTTATCGTAAAGCTGACAATTTACACAAGGTTTATTTCTATTTCTTCTGCTCCAAACTTACTTCAAACGTACTTCTCTGTCTGCTCGTATGAATATAACACATCATAAGAAAGTGTTTCACCGCTGTTCAAATGCACTTTGGATCACATCATTTGTATGTATAAATGTTTTCTATTTGAAAGCACTAAATAAACAATGAACAAATGACAATAAAATGCAAAGTAATCTCTTCAGTTATCAAAATACTTTTTGAATGTAACTGTATTCTAATTACCAATGATTTAAATTGTAACTGTAGTGGAATACATTTCACTTATACTTATATTTTGTATTTTAAATACGTAATCCTGTTACATGTATTCTGTTACTCCCCAACACTGTATATATAAATATATACATGGAGGAGACTGGTAGAAAATATTGCACATCCATTCTACCAATCTGCATGTGACAATTCATGTTTTTAACCTGAACATTGACAAATTGCAGCAGTAAAGAGCTGTAATTGCTGTCATCCAATGTTCCCTCATTAGTCTGGAAGTTAATGCCCACCTACACAATGCTAAACAAATTAAAGCATGGCTAGATAAGCTCCTAGATAAAGTCAAAGAATTTGCCTTCCATGCTCACTAGATTTAAACATAATTGAACCATATATGAAAAGACAGGTGATGTCAAAGGGTGGTCCTACTTCTCATTAGATACTTCATTTTAATATATTTTTAGGCGTTTCCATTATTTTCCCACTCCCTGTAGGTATAAGCACATCCTTAGCAAAAAAGCGAGCAGTGTCAGGAGTTTTCTAAGTGTAAATTAGGCTGCTGGAGCATTCAGAGTTGGATAAAGTTTTGAAAAGAGTGCTGCATTCCATTCAACTCGGAAAGTCGGATTTTACAACTTCCTACTAGGAAAAGTGCAATGGAATGCATCTTGAAGTCAGAATTACAACTTGTAGGCTCATGAAGAAATTCTAAACTCCGATTTTGCTGAGATGCAGGTGCATGATGTCACACAAACATGTGGACACTCAGGGAGATATACAAAGTAAGTGATGAACATTCACTTTATTAAGTAATATTGATAAATGAGTTTGTTTCCACATTACGTAATATTAAAGCTTGTTTAACAAACGCCTGCAGAAACAGGTGTATAAAACATTATGATCTCTTTTGATTATCGTACACCTGAAGCACATATGCTAGCGCTGCAGCATTGTTTATCAGTTGGGTTGCTAGGAGACATCTCTAATGAGAGTCAAACCATGCTAAGCTGACGGGAGTGTTGCAGTTCCGAATATCGGGGAATGGAATGCATTTATGGTCGGAGATATCAAGTAGGAATATCCCACATCCAACTTGAACGCAGCATAACCGTGTACCCTGACGAAATGAAATTTATTGCAAGCAACATTTAAATCGCAAATATTATTAGATAGATTTTTCCAGGAATTATAGACCTCCTTGTTAGATTCATATGAAAAATTATTATTTTTGAATGTCTGTTCAGGAGACGTTCATTTCACAAAACAGTCATGCTGCAGTTAAAATTAGGCTTGCTTGAGCATTAAATGTCGTTTCAAGTTCTGGCTTTCGTGCGTGGACGTGTTTTTAAAATGTCAATTGGTTAGTTAGCTGCGACATAATGTATCATGCCCAAAGGCATTGGGTGTCTTATTCATTGTGAAACTGTGTTTTCTTAATGGCATGAATCACACTGAAGGCCTGGACTTAAAATGCACGGCCCGCCACTGACTGTTAAGAATGTGTTTATGAACTGAACTGCAGAGGTTTCATAAATCCATCCGTCATGATAGACAGCTCATAGTGAAGAGTGCAGATTTAATTTTTTGGTTGACTGCCCCCGTTTAAACTCAAAAGGAATTATTCCTATAGGACTCCTCAATTTTCACCACCTAAATGAATAAATAAATTAAAAAAAATAATAATAATATATATATATATATATATATATATGAGTGTACAACACTCTTAGCTCATCTGTTGCTCAGCTCATTAAATCCAGAGTTCTTTATTAGTGAAAGATTTACTACGCTTTGCACTATACTGTTTACACTGAAAAGGTCTTGTTCCAGCACCATGGACAGGTCCCCTAATATGTTTTACTGTTGCAACAAGCAGTCAAGTTATATACAGGCAGGCAGGCAAGCAGAATATATAGAAAATAAATATACAAAATTTATAGAAATATAGACAAGTACAACAAATAATACAAAAGTGAAGGTGACCAATGCAATGCAAAATAGTATAGGATTGTGCATTTTTAATAAACCAAGGCAGACTAGACAGCTGACTTGATAACCATTATCTGCAGCCCTAGACCTATGTTGCAATGTTTACTATAATGTTCTGCTGTCCTTCCTGAAGGAAGTTCTTTCTTTATTTTCCTCTTTCTCTGCTCTTTGGGATACATCCAATGTTGCAGGATCCAGCATATTTGAAAAAAAAAAAAAAAAAAAGAAAAAAAAAACATTTTAGCACAGATTAGTTTTCTTGAGCACTTTCATCATGTTCTACTTTGAGCGGTGTGTTGTATTTTTCTCAGGAAATACACCGTTGGCTTTAGCTACGTTTTCCCTACACTTTTCATGTTAAAGAACATTGCAGAAAATTATGCTTGACATGAAAGAAGCTCAGTCACCCTCCTGCAGTACTCAGGCCAAATACATCCAGGAAAATTCATGCAAACTGTGTTTATTTTGATTAATGTTTAATTTCTGAAGGTAATTAAAGTGAAGATAGATTTTTGATGGAGTTTAATCGTTTCTTTGCAAGGGCACTGTTCTTGTAATTGAGTAAATCGGATGGAATTCAGGCCTGACTTTGAAGCTATGCCTTATGAATACCTAACAGTCTTATCTCCACTCTTTAAACATTTAGATATATAAATGGATGCAAAAACCTTCTCCAGAGTTGTTCCACGCCACTTTTTTTCATGTAGGTCGTGTTCAGCGCCACTGGAGAGGCAGGCATAGAGAGTTCACGTCCTTTTGTACATTATTTCTGAGGGGAGACAGACAGAGGCCAGTTCCCTGAGCTCTTTATGCCTCGGGCTGTTGAGTGCTTGGGGATTGTGTTTATTGAGCAGTGCATGAGTAGACCAAGTCACCTGGTTGGCGGGTTGGCCATTCAATGTTGTTTCAAGAGCCTGGTGACGTGACTCTGATTCAACTTGGCAGTTGTGGCAACTTGGCCAAGCAGGTGAAGAAGAGACTAGTATACAGCTGAAAACAGATTCTGGCAGGAGCTTGGCAGGGCACGTCAGCCTGCAAAGTCAAGTATGCAGACACATTCAGGTGCTTATATGCTCATATAATAATGAGCATACAGTATAGTATTTCCACCTGGAACCCAAAAAGTCTTTGACTAACATGTAAACCAATATTGTCAGCAATATTTTTATTTATTTTTTTTTCACATCCTCATTCAGTGCATGTATGTAGGGCTTTACTGGTTGTTTAGATCAAATGTTACTATCAGAAATAATTAATAATTATTTCTTTCGTTATTAATTAATATTTAAATTAATTAATTTAATCTAACTCATTAAAACCTCATATGGGGCTCCAGTAAATGTAGTGTGCTAAGTTTAGGAGCAAGTTTGGTTATTAGCAATAATTAATAATTATCAAAGATAATTATTAATTATTAAAATCAATAGAACATTGATGAGAATCAATGTTAGCTTTTTTAATCCTTTAAATCAACAATTATCAAAGATAATCGTTAATTGTTAACATCGATGAAACATTAATTAAAATTAACACTAGCTTATTGATCATTCAAATTCAACAATCATCAAAGATAATTATCAATTATCAAAAATCAATAGAATATTAATAAGGATTAACATTAACGGGGCACCACCCTGGAATCGGGGACTAATAACCAGATAGTAAAACAGTCTCAATATTAGACTGTTTTCTTAGGAAAATCGACATCCGAAGAATATCGATTTTCGGGAAAAAAAAAAACAATGAATGAAGGTTTGAATCTGAGCACTGACATCCCGTCAGCATGACACAGGCGTATGCAAAACAAACCAAATCACTTCTCTTTGTAATATAAACAAAGTTTATTTATGCAGTAATATCAATTAATAATTAATACAATGCAGTCAATAAACTTCCGACTTACAACTACAAACAAAACAGTGATATGATTAGATATGGAAATAAAAATAATCCTATAACACATAAGGTGTGTGTGTGTGACTGTGTGTGTGTGTGTGTGTGTGTGTGTGTGTGTAAGGAGGGACGCGCACAAAATGGCGGACGTGACTCTCGTGGAGGGAATATGACCGCAAATGGGGGCGGAGAGAAACCAGTCAATGGTGTCTACCAGTTACTGCGTGTATCCGCTTGTACGATAGCTTAGGGACAAAGCTGGGCTTTAGCATTAAGCTATCTATGAGCCAAAAATGTGTGCTAGAATGTTTGTGAGGGGTCGCGTGCGTGTGTGTGTGTGGTTAGTACGAGAGAGAGAGAGAAGTGATGGCCCTAAAGCCGATTTCGCGATCGAGGGAGAGAAAGCAGCTGTTAGTTTATCTGTCTCACCCGCGATGGCGAAATTGCACAACAGTCCAATTTGGTTGGACCACAATACAGCAAAAACAAATTTGTGATAATTAATACCCTGAGTATTAATAATGAGCGGACATGGCGGTCCGTAAACTGTACAAGCAAAAACCTTGAAACACAAGAATAACACACTATAATATTCTATCTCTGCCCAGACGTAAACCTCTTACTTGAATCGCATGAGGACAGAATGTGTGTTCATCCGTCCTTTAATTCCGTCCCGGTTCCTCGAGGCTCGGGTGATGACGGGAGGCCGTTTCCTCGCTCTTTCGGCGGGCTGGCTGGCTGTTGATTCTCAGCGGGCTGGCAGAGAACTCAGAAATGTCGACTTGATTGAAGATGGAAGAGAAATCTTTAATCTCTTCACTTCTGCAGGCAAACGGATAAAGTTGCGGATTGCTCGGCGGTATCCTTCGGATCCGTTAGAGTGTTCGGTTGAACACAGAGTAATCTCAACTCGTCCAGCGAGATGGAGATTGTATGGCCACAGTTTCAAGTCGGACATTACTTCCTTGTGCCACGAGGTTGCACCTGAGAGCAGCGATGAGCTGCGTCTATACCCGGTGAACAAAGTTGCTGGAAGCAAATCCCGGAAGCATTTCAGAGGTATTTCAACTCCTGATGATGTCATGTTTGAGGGACGTTCTGTTGTGTGCCTCATCCAATAGGAGTTGAGAGTTCGATCCTTTAGTGAGCAAGGCTTCATGGGATTTGTAGTCTGTTTTGGACTCCCTTTGTTTGATTTTGGCATGATTTTTTATCAGTGTAATTTACGACTTGGAATGTGGGGGCTTGAGTTAGGTTTTTACGACTGTGTTAGGCCTGCCTTTGTCTTCTATCTGAATACATGAGGCCCAACATGTACATCAGAAGATTCACAGGGAAATCGAGAACAGAACTCACTGCTGGGAAGGCTTAATCATGCAAACTGTCTTTAAAGAGCATTGTGCTTTATTAGCAAGCTTGCTGACTGGAAGTAGAGGTTTATAGGGTTGGATCAGGCCATACACACAAATTTTTGCTCAGATATTGCATCATTTGTATCGCTCAGAAGTAGCACATGATTGCCCAAAGGCCAGAACAAATCTTAGTTTAAGCAGAAACTGGTTGTTGCCCAGCATTATATTGGCTAAATAAATATTGCCTAGATGGTAGAATTATGGATCAGTTTTTAACTGCTTGCAAATTATATTTGCTCCCCCTGGAAGGGCCATTTTCAAAATCTCTTTTGACAGCTTTGAATTTGCAGACTTTCTGAATCAAATTTTTTTTAATGAGTTAAAAAGTGGTCATTGACTTTCAAAGACCCTGCTTAGGACCCAACTTTTCTTTAAGTCTGAAACCAAAGGTAATGGAAAAGTGTCTTGAGAAGTTGCAAAATAAAAAGAGAAATGTGAAAAATAAAGAGCTCAAATGTATAATGAGACTGAGTGGATGTTAAGGACAAAAGGGAAACGTCAAAGAGAATGTAAGCTTGATACTCTGCACAGCACGATGCAGGAACAGGTCTTTGAAGTCTTTGAAGAATGCTGTAATTTTCTGCTTATTTCCACTACAATAAGCACCGGTTAAGTACAGGTATGAAATTCTTTACCTTGACTTGTCGTCAAGTACTGTACATCCTAATCAATCCATTTTAGTCCTTTATAATTGCACAATGAAACCCCTTCCATTGGATTGTCAGGACATGATAAGGGTATAAAGCCTTATGGAATGCTGTATTGAAATATAGGAAATTTTGAGCTGGGCACACAATTTTCATTTTAGATATCACCCCTGTGCTTCTCCAGGACAGTAAAATGGGTTTTCAGTGCTGAGGGACTTGTCTGAACTGAATTAGAATTCTTCAACTAAAGCACATTATATCTGAGATGTGATAGTCAAATTTTTAAGCCTGCATGAGACCTGATTGCATTATACTGTACTTTTGATTATTCATTGATGGCCAATTTTATTGAATTGTTGCATTCAAAGTCTAGGTCTTGTAAAGTTCTGATGGTCCAACCTGTTCTCGTGACAAGTCGTAATAATAGTACGAGATGGAAAAATCGTAAGAAATCATATAAGTTGGCTTGTACAAAAAAAAGCACAACTTGTACTCACATTGAGAAAAAAAAAAAAAACATCGAAAGATGTTGTTATGATTTTTACCATATTTAAACCATAACCCTTAACCTAACAACAAAGTCTAATCCCTTAACCAAACCCTAAACCTAACCATGATTTTAGTAGGAAAATTACTGTTGTGTTCAATGGAAGAAACATCTGGGTTTGTAACAAGAAGAGGGAAGCGTATTACAAGTTATTGATATGGATCAGTTATTTGTATTTCATAAATAAATATGGAATGAGTATACAAATTTGTTCACAGACATTTCCTTTATTAAATAAAGTGTTGGATAGGAAGCTAAAATGTTATATCTGTATTGTATTGGTTTGAAATTCTGTTTCTTGATTGGTTGGTCTTCATGACAATAAAAGTTGCACCTTTTTGTATGAGCTAAGTAGTACAATATCTTAAAATTTTGTCATCTCGTACTAATTATTACAGGTTAACTGAGACTATGTTGGCTGTTCCTAATTTTTTGGTAATTTTGGTCCAAATTGTGCATGCTTTGTGTTTGATTGAAGCTTGATTGAAGGTGGTAAACCTAACCTGATAAGGTAGTATTTTTAGTGCATTGTCCTTGATGGTTCTTTTGGCTAGCATAGTAGGCTAGCATCATGATTGATAAGCCCCAATGTTTATGCCTGCTCGAGATATACTGTTGGGAGTTGCCTTCAAAGCAGCAAGCTGATGGATGGGCTAAAATTAAGATATAATGACCATTAACAGCTTTTATTCTCAGCCCCCAAGAGAGACAGGGGTACGGCAATTCTGGAAATTGAGGTATGAGTATTTCCTCAATGGCTGGTGGGGGGGGGGGGAAGACACACACCATAAAGGATCTTCATAGAGCAAACTGTGTCTCTTTGTAGTCTTGATCCATTGATCATTCTCCTGCATCAACAAATTTTGTCTCCATATCTGTCACTCAAGATGCTCAGTCAACATTATATCTCCTCTGAAATTGATTACTTCCACTGATTTGGTGGGTTAACAGACTTGTGACTCTGCTGTCCCCACAGCATCTGCACTTAAGCATCACAGTCCAGTGGAAATGACACTCCATCTGCTGGAGTAGAGTTCTATCCAGGCCTTTAGGGAGGCAGTGAACAAAGGTGAGAAAGACAGAGAGAGAGAGAGAGAGAGAGAGAGAGAGAGAGAGAGAGAGAGATCGGAATAGATGCTGAGGGGATACAGGGCAATGCCATCACTTGTCCTATGGCTCATCTGTCTCCTCTCATCGCTCTGAGATGACACTGTTCTCTCTTGTCTCATTTTAATTCCACAGCCCTTAATTTGGACTCTCTCTCTCAAGCTTTTCTCACTTCACTCTCTCAGGAGAAACTCTACCTTTCAGCAAAACACTATTGAAATATTGAACCTGCCCCTCTGAGGTCAATATCATGATAATGCATGAGTTGACCTTTCTGATTCAGCTATTCACGATGACATCAATGGCTGTAAGATTAATACCTGAGTATCTTAAGAGAAGATCAGAGGAACCTTGCTATTCAGTGTGTGTTCGCAGGCATAGTTCTAGCCCTCTCCGCTCAGAATGGATAATACAGAGCCACCTAGATGTCTTAAACAAGATGGTAGAAGGTCTCAGGGTTTGCTTGGTTGGCATGACCCAGTTAGCCCCTGCTTGTAGATGCTAAAACTACACAAATACAGATAAGCAGAATAAGCATGTTTCTTTATTGCTGGCCATTCAAAGCTAGCCGTTTATTCTGAATAAATAATTTCAAGCAATATTCTGACTAAATAACTGACATTTTTTTTTATTTTTATTTTTTATTTGTCTGCTTGCTTTTATGTCACAGCTCAAAATAGTCACTAGTGAAGGGCTTAGAACTGTGTGTATTGTGGAGGTCGACAGATTAATCGGTTTTGCCAATTAATTGTCACCGATGGCTGCTTTATTGATAGTTAATTTTCTGTAAAGCTGCTTTAAAACAATGTGTATTGTGAAAAGTGCTATACAAATAAAAAATGACTTGGCTGCTTCTGGAACTATCGGTTATCTGTAAAAATCCACGTTGATAGGTTGCCGAGGGTCCAAGAGTATGGCCACAGCCTTTGGAGATTAAATATAAACAATCACTGACACCTTACTTGGGTTTGCTGTGTCTAAATCTGTCATCATTCATAATATTCTTCCTTATTTTATCTTCACTTCAATGCATATTTTGTTATTTTGATTAAACATTGACAATGTTTTAAATTTCGAGGGCATAAAATTATTATTATTGTTATTATTATTATTTTACTACATTATATAGAAACGTGCCCTGTAAGCACATACATCACATCATAGACTTCTTTATTCATCTGTGAATAAAAACCTCATCTGGTGAAATTTACTTTAAAGTGTTTATACTGTAATACATTGTAGAAGATTATATTGTAATACATTGTAGATGAGTACATGTTTTGTAACCCTTAACTCTTTGTGTGAGCTGGGAGCACAGACATTTCAAAATAAGGGTACCCAGTGTATTTCAGGCTTGTTAGTTAAAAGTCCTTATTTATACTGAAAACATATATATTTTTTCTGGTTATTATTGGGATTTTGATGTCACAATAAACTGTATCTGGGATTTCATTTTGGAATCTTGTTGTCTCTTCAATAAATCAGTTATAAAAACTATTTTCCAACTTAGATATTGGTATCTGCAAAATGTAAAATCATGTGACCTCTGTTATGTTGTCGTGGTGCTATTGACCAATCAGCAATGCTATAATGTATTTTTACTGCGGCTCCAGAGTGATTAGTCATGTGGCATTTACGACTTATGTTATTGGGTCAAAAACGTGCTCACGAGCAAAGATGGCAGATTTCAGTCACACACTTCCTGGGGGTCTTGCACCCACCGAGCAACCACCGTTAAGATGAATGGGAACACTAGCCAATAGATTTTTCTAGGTATTTAATTCCTTGGAAGATAGGTAATACACTTGAACACTTACACATATGGACACACCCACACGTGCATTTGGGCACATTCGTGCCCATGCTGATGTTCAGTTTGCAACCCAGCAGGGGGATATTTAATGTATTGAGACAGGATGCTGTGTCCCTGTCAGAGGAACAGAGTATGAGAGTGATGTGTGACGAGATGCCCTAGTCATGCTCTACCCCGGCTGTGCTGATGGATGGTGATGATAGATGCATAAGGGAGGTGATAAATGATCACGGATGGTGGTTATAGTTTGTAACAGTGAACAATACCAGCACAGCATAGTCTGTGGTGACCCTTCAATGTACTGTCATAAAAAAACTGGCCAGACACATGGAGACAAATGACTCTCTTCTGTTAGTAAACACATAACAAATGTTGAATTTCTGTGTCTGATTCATTCAGTGATGTAACAGTGTTAATTTGCCAGAATGGTGGCACTGAAAAAGACAGTTTACCCAAGAATGAAAATTGTATCTTATAATAATAATGTCTTATCAAAACCGTATGACTTTCTTTTTTCCGTGGAACACAAAAGAAGAACCCTTTTGTGTTCCATACAATGAAAGTGGATGGTGAATTTACTGCCAAGCTCCAAAAAGGTCAAATAAGCGCTATAAAAGTAGTCCACATGACTCTATATTCCAAGTTTTCTGAAGGCATACAGTACAGTAGATTTGTGTGAGGCTAAAGACTGAAATTGGAGTTATTATTTTCTGCAAGTCTTTCCCTTGCCCTCTCTTGTGGTGCTCAAATCTCATTGACATGCATTAAATTGAAATTGGGCCTGGGTAGCTCAGTGGTAAAGACGCTGGCTACCACCCCTGGAGTTCGCTAGTTCGAATCCCAGGGACTCCAGCCAGGTCTCCTAAGCAACCAAATTGGCCCGGTTTCTAGGGAGGGTAGAGTCACATGGGGTAACCTCCTCATGATCGCTATAATGTGGTTCGTTCTCGGTGGGGCATGTGGTGAGTTGAGTGTGGATGCCGTGGTGGGTGGCATGAAGCCTCCACATGTCTCACGCGCTCAACAAGCCACGTGATAAGATGCGCGGGTTGAAGATCTCAGGCAACTGGGATTCGTCCTCCACCACCCGGACTGAGGCAAATCACTACGTGAGCACGAGGACTTAAAAGCACATTGGGAACTGGCCATTCCAAATTGGGAGAAAAAAAAACAAAACATTCAAATGCGTCAGTTGGTCACAACACACACAAACCAATGATGTTTGATGTCACTGACTTCAAAATTGGCCATGTTTTAATGAATAAAAGCATGAATTAGATAGATCAAAATATTTATTTTTGTGTTCAATGATAGAAAGAAAAAAATCATACAGCTTTGTAACAGCATGAGGCTGAGTAAAGAATGGTAGCATATTCATTAATAAACTTGCAATAACAACAACAACAAAAAAATTATAGAGCAAATAGTTTTCCTAAAAATGTATATCCACATATGAGGACAGTGGGACTAAGCTGTGATATTTTAAATAATACCGAGCTATAGAAAGTCAGATTTATTAAATCAAATTGTTTATTATGTTTCCAGGAGTGTTGGTTATTCATGTTTTTGAGACGTTACAGACATTACAACTGATTTTCTGTAAAGCTGCTATGGAACAATGTGTACTGGTAAAAGCAGAAATTATTTGTCATGATTTGACTTTTTTGAACTTTGGCAATAAAATCTCAATGTTCTCTCTTTTCACTGTCAAACAAACAAGTGATAGCCAGTGCTGAAGCATTTTACCAATCATAAATTAGCATAATAAATTCTGAGACAAGTATCGTCCAATCATTGCCATCCCATGTTAAAATAAAATTATACATAATAAATTCTGAATCTAAGTATTGATTATGATTGTCCCATGTCTGCCAACCATGTTGAACGCACTATTGGATGCTCCTATTCAGCATTTGTGTCAGTTTGAAATGCACCGTTTTTCCATTTTAATTCCAAATAAAGCCTCTGAAAGTAATTCATTTTTCTCAATGTGATACTGCACAGTAAATATAGGATTTGTAATGAAAATATTGTGCTTCTGTACACAATAGTGTACATTGTGTTTAGCAGCATGGCGTTTTGTGATAAATCTCTCAAATTTAAAAAAAATGTCATATCGGATGAAACTAGAGACTAATATTTTGACTCAAATGGGTTTCAATGTCAAAACGTAATTAGGTTTCTTACCAGTTGTAGTTTTGTTGGTGTTTCTCACAAAGACAAACTCCGCTGTGATCTGCGCCATGTTGTTTTGTCACATGACTCTGTACGTATAAAGTTTATAGCCCTCTGTAGTGCTCTGCTGATGACTTGTATATGTGGCATTCTTATGTTGCGATTTAGCTCTAAGAATGTGATGGTCAAGGAGGCTTCAAGGCAATGGGTAAAAGTACACAGGGGGTGCCAGCTCACATTCTATGGGATTGTGGCCAATCTCTTAAAAAGGCTTTCTCATCCATGGCGAATGGCCAGTGCTGAATCACACCACTAAAATTTGCAGATGATTAAAGAATAGCAGCTGAGTCCTTCTTTCTCTCAATACCCCCAACACACACTCAAACACAGTCTGCCTTGAAACTGAGGACTACTTCAGCAATCTCCCAAAGGTCCAGCCTTATTAACGGAGCCAGTAGACCCCTTGCTTGTTTGTTTCTGTATGCGTGTGCCTTTGTGCTTTGAAACTCCAATTTCTCTCAGCTACTTGTAATGACTATTTTGTTTCCTCTCCTAAAAACCTTCAATGTCAATGTATGTGGTTGTGTTTATACGCTTTATTTTTCAAATATGTATCCAAAATGTCATATATGCTTTTCTGTGTAAATGCCACTCATGAAATTAGGACTGTATGCTGTATTAGGTACATTGGTGGGTATTTTAACACCTTTAACATTTCCCCCATGTCAGTGAAAAGCACTTGCTTGATGGTCTAAGCAGAAAAGATCCTCTTGTGCTGTGCTTGCCAATCCTTCTAGTACTGTGAATGTCATTAATGCCCTGCTAATGCCAGGCAAAGAGAGATTTCTGATGCAAGTGAATCAGAGAGCACCAGCCATAGGGTCATTCCTTTTGGCTTTTTGGCACAGAGATATTTCAGTTATATATCTGAGGGAATTATGTATCAAAAGTTGGATTTGTGAGTTTTCTGTGGTACATTGTGTTGGGATACTGCATTGTGGTTTGTGTACATCGGAAATGCTATCTGCAAAATGTTAAGTCCACACTACACTCACTGAGCACTTTATTAGGAAGACTTGTACACCTACTTGTTCATGCGATTATCTAATGAGTCAATCGTGTGGCAGCAGTGCAATGCATAAACTCATTCAGATATGGGTCAGGAGCTTCATTTAATGTTCACATCAACCATCAGAATGGGAAAAAAATGTGATTTAGACCGTGGCATGAATGTTGTTGCCAGACGGCTGGTTTGAGTATTTCTGTCTCTGCTGATTTCCTGGGATTTTCACTCACAACACTTTCTAGAGTTTACTCAGAATGATGCCAAAAAAAACAAAAAAAAAAACAAACAACAACAAAAAAACACATCCAGTGAGCGGCAGTTCTGCGGATGAAAATGCCTTGTTGATGAGAGAGGTCAACGGAGAAGACTGGCCAGACTGGTTTGAACTGACAGAAAGGCTACGATATCTCAGATAACTATTCTGTACAATTGTAATTGCTCAGTGAGTTTATATAGAGCACAGTAGAAGAAGTTAAACAAGAGGAATGGAGTTTTTAAGGGGTCATGAAATGGAGAATAAAAATGTCATTGATATTTAGACATATAATAGGTAACTGTACTACAAAAACGTACTGTAAATTTCAGAATTGAAAAATTCCTCTCCATTTTAAAGAGAGCATTTATAGTATAGTATGTAAACATAGGACATCTTTGACGATGGACATCTTTGACGATGGACGTCTTTGACCGTTTCGGTGTGTTTCCGGTGATGTGCACCTCAGTGTGTCTTCAGTATGTGTGTGCATAATTTCACTGTTCTTTGGACTATGATGTGTTTGTTTTTTTGGGCTCATGTAAGTGTGGACTGCTTGTGAATAGTCAAAATAGATTCAAGCTTTGCAAAGCAACTGTTATTGAAGGATGGGGCAGTTAAAAACACTTCAAAAATGTAAGTAAACCATTTCATTCATGAATATTTCAAATATCATGACTGTTTGATAGTTTATGGTGCCCTGTGTTAACAGTTGTGCTTAAGATGAACAATTTAATATATTCAGATGCAATGTGTTGGATGTGTGTTATGTGTAAACCCTGCAATTTTGTTTTATGATGTCAAGGTTCATTCTCTTCCAATTGAGTTTGCTTAATTTGAGGGATTGCATGATGTTAGCCAATCAGAACCGTGGGCGTTTATTTTGAATCATATATTACTAAATTGTGACTGTTTTGGTTCCAAAAAAGTTTAATAACATTATCATTGGACCTTAGGGAAGATAATAAAAATAAAAAAAACACTTCATGACCAATTTAAATGACTATCCCTTACGAAAATCAAGAGATCATGGCAAATTTGCTGCAAACTTGCTGCAAATTCGCCACTGATAATTTTCACATGCAAATGAGCTTTGCGGCAAATTGTCCATTGTTGCCAAAGGTTTAGTGGAGGTTCACCACTACTGGCGAAGAGCTATAAACTTCTGGAAAACATTAGCGGTGAATCAAAAGGTAATTTGCGTATGAAAATAACGAGTGGCAAATTTGAGGCAAGTTTGCGGCTGGTATAGATTTTTTGTAAGGGTTTACAGACTCTCAACTTTTGTGCGGTATAGATTAGTATAGAACCCCATTCAAGGTTCTTTTGACTATAAGTGACGCTTCATAACTGCTCTGCAATTAACTTAAGCAAGTCCCAAACTAAAGTTTGACAGACTTTGAAAGGATTTCAACTTCCAAACTTGTTTGCTTCACAGTGGAATTGTTTGATACGCAAAACTGCAGTGTGTGTGCAAGTAAAGCTTAAAAAAAAAAAAAAAAAAAAAAGAAGAGGATAAGGCTATTGTTCACCTCAAACAAAAATACAGGAATCTGGTGACAGGCCTTTATTTCATTGTTTTATCCCATTCTTCTCTCCAGGCAAACATGTGCATCAAAATAAATCCTTTGTTGTTTGCACCATGGCTGGCAGCTCAAGCTGTGGTATTTTGTTGGCATTTGCTATCAGGTTTTTACAATCCATCACAAGGTCTGTATCTACACCCTTGCCCTCTCAGCATAATACATTCTCTGACCTTGTTGCACTGACCCAGCCAGAGAAGTCAACAAATGGATTCTCCATTATGCAAGTTCCATTTATTAACAGCCTCTTCACCAGTTTCTTTCCCGCAGCCAAGAATACATGAATAGTGAAATGCTTTTGACAAAAGCGTCTCAGGGTCTCAATGAAGTGCTTTGAACATCCACCTCAAAGAGAATGGACTAACTTCTTCATGTTGAGAGGGATAGAAGTGAAAAAGCATTATGAGGAAATGTTCATAATAATAGGCCCTTTCCCACTGCAGGAACTAAAGCCCATTTTACATACTTTTACTCGGAGCAAAAACTTGGCTTTGCTGATTGGTCAATAGCACCACAACAACATAACAGAGGTCACATTATTTTAATTGGTTTCGCACATCTTTAGTTCCTCTTAGCCGTTTAGAGGGATTTTTAAGCTCCTATTCTAAAAAAAAGTAAGTCATTTTTGGGAGAAGATAAGGCGTTTTCCCACTGCAGGTACTAAAGCCCGTTTTAGGTACTTTTTGTCACTTTCGCACACAAGGAACTATAGTTCCTCAGAGCCGTTTTAGGGGAATTATTAGCTCCTACTCTGGAGTAGGCACTTTTGTGGCATATAGGGACAGTGGGAGACTGTGAGAGGTGCTGCAGCCTGTGATTGGTCAAACACGTATGACACACAAATAGCTCTGAGAAAGGAGAGGAGTCCACAACCGGCATTTGTAAACAACTAGCCGCTAGTCTGCTACTCATGGATTACACTAATTGTACAATACCCTTAACATAAATTAAATAAAACCAACATAGTGTCCAAAGAAGATCAACCATTTCACATGTGTGCGTGTGTGTGTGTGTGTGTGTGTGTGTGTGTGTGTGTGTGTGTGTGTGTGTAACTTCATCGGGAGACACACTCTGAGTTTTCATCGCATCTGTACTGTTTGTACTGTGTGACTATACACAAAATAAAGTGACTTCTGGATTACTACATCGATTTTTTCCTGGGAAGCTGGAGAGGAATCAGATGTTTATCAAGAGTGGGTAATTGAACTCTTATACTCTAAACCATCATGAAATCTAGTTTACACGAGGGAAGTATTGTGTACCAGTTACTGCGTGGTTAACTTGCATCAAAACGTATTTTTTAAGCCAATGATGAGTATTTCAATACAGTAATTTATGTTGAATCATAAAAGCCTTTATTGTAAAAGAGCATGTTGATAAATACACTGATCAGCCACAACATTAAAACCACCTGCATAGTATTGTGAAGGTCTCTCTCATGCTGCCAAAACAGCACCAACCCACTATTCTTCTCACCACAAATTTACAGAGTGGTTATCTGAGTTACCATAGACTTTGTCAGTTCGAATCAGTCTAGCTGTCTAGCAGTCTAGCAGTCTTATCTGTTGACCTCTCTCTTCAACAAGGCGTTTCTGACCGCATAACTGCCCCTCACTCGATGATATTTGGTTTTGGCCCCATTCGGAGTAAATCCTTGAGACTGTTGTGTGTGAAAATCCCAGGAGATCAGCAGTTACAGTATTACTCAAACCAGCCCGTCTGTCACCAACAACCATCCATGCGATTATCTAATCAGCCAATCGTGTGGCAGCAGTGCAGTGCACAAAATAATTCAGATACAGGTCAGGAGCTTTAGTTAATGTTCACATCAACCATCAGAATGGGGGAAAAAATTTGATCTCAGTGATATGGAGTGTGGGATGATCGTTGGTGCCAGATGGGCTGGTTTGAGTATTTATGTAACTGCAGATCTCCTGGAATTTTCATGCACAACAGTCTCTAGAATTTACTCAGAATGTTGCCAAAAACAAAAAACATCCAGTGAGTGGCAGTTCTGTGGACGGAAATGCCTTGTTGATGAAAGAGGTCAATGGAGAATGGACAGACTGGTTCGAACTGACAAAGTCTACGGTAACTCAGATAACCGCTCTGTACAACTGTGGTGAGAAGAATTTCATCTCAGAATGCTATTCTGAGAAGCAGGTTGGCGCAGTTTTGGCAGCTTGAGGGGGACCTGCACAATATTAGGCAGATAGTTTTAATGTTGTGGCTGAATGTTTGTATGTATCTCCACGGTAATGTGCTCAACAAGCCACGTGATAAGATGCGCGTGTGGAGGCCCACGCTATTCTCCGTGGCATCCACGCACAACTCACCACGTGCCCTACCAAGAGCGAGAATCACACATTATAGCGACCATGAGGAGGTTGCCCCATGTGACTCTACCCTCCATAGCATCTGGGCCAATTTGGTTGCTTAGGAGACCTGGCTGGAGTCACTCAGCATGCCCTGGATTCAAACTTGCGACTCAAGGGGTGGTAGTCAGCGTCAATACTGAGCTACCCAGGCCCCCTTATAGTGCATTTTCAACAGGTTGTCCGCTGAGTTCAGCGTGTGCTTCATGGTAGTCTGACTGCTCATCTCATCTCTCACTCCAGCCGCAGCAGCACAGAGCTTTGCTCGCACAGCTGTCGCACCCAGTTTAAACTGTAACGTCAAGACACAGACTGCATCTGAAAACGGGAAAATGCTGCCTTTGGGGAAGTATAAGGAGGTAGGATGAAATAAGTATAAGTGCATTTTTAACTGTTCAGTGACCAGTTTCCTTGACAGTTCCATTCATTCAAAAACGCTGTCGTTTAAAACATTAACTGATTAGGCAGCTGCCTACATTTTCATATGCAGCCAAAGCTCATGTAAAATAGCCCTAACAAAAGTGTAACTCAAATCCAGGTGTCCTCCGTCGGTGATGTTGATTTAATTGTTGTTGTTATTGAATCGCGTGTGCCAACCACGTCAGAAGAAAAATGGTCGATACTAGATGACGTCACTAAGGTAACTTTTAGGAATGTTAATGCAACAGGGGAAAAGGGGTGTTCCGTTCCTCGTAAGAGTTTCATCTAGAAAGTTACTAAAGGAAAAGTACCAGGTCTGTAGGTGGGAAAGGGCCTATAGACTGTTGGAGGTGCTGCATGATTGGTCAAACATGTATGATGCATAAAGAGATTGAGAAGCCAGATGAATCGGCCACTGCTATGATTAAAACTTGTAGCTGTTAGCCTGCTACTCAGAGGATTGAGCTAATTTTCCAATTCACTTAACAGAAATATAATAAAATCAACAAATTATCCAAAGAGTATTGCCTGTTTCACACATTATGTGTGTGTGAGGGGTGACCAGCGCTGCTGCGTGACTTCAATGGGAGGTGCACTTTGAGTATTTATTGTATCTGTTCTGTGTAATTATACTAAAAATAAAATGATTTCAGGATTACTACATTGAATTTTTCCTGGGATAACAGACATAAAAATAAGATGTTTATCGAGAGTGGGTATTTGAAATCTATTATAAACTTAAACAGCAAGAAATCTAATTTACCTGAGGAAAATGTTGTGTGACTGTAGTTAACTTGCATCAAGACGTCTTTTTTTGTCAATAGGTGAGTAGTTCATTACAAAATTTTATGTAGAGTCATAAAAGCCATTATTGTAAAAGACTGTGTTGATAAATACATTTATTGTGTATGCGATCATGTTGAAAGATGCTTTTGTGCACTTTTGGCATCTCTATAGTGATGCAGAGGGTTCTTGCCCAAGCATCAGAATTTGGAGAATTTATTGCTGTTGCATGGTGCTGATTGCTTCATTTGAATATGGCTTTAGTGAGATTATTTAGTACGCAATTTGTTTGATTGAGCGGGCCGGCCAGCCCGACAGAACAATACTGGCTCAACCAATGATGTAAATTTGGGGTGGGACTGTCTGTTTGTTCGACCAATGGCAAGATGGTGGGTGTCTTCGGAAATCGGTTTGAAAACATTTTTATTTTTGCAATTCCGTGTGGTGAAGCTAATGTCACAGAAAATACTTACTGCAGCTTTAACAGTGCTTATGAATCATTCTCTCTTGGTTCTTCAATTTTTGTGCTAACTTTTATGACAGTTATTTGTGCACTGATGAAAGACAAACTTCTTAAAACCTCTGCATGATATCTTAGATTAATATACTATGAATCTCTGGTGACAGTGGAAAAGACATACATTGTACTGTAATAAGCAATAAGGATCATTGCATTCATGAAGTGACAGCTAAAGTGAGGATAACATGGAGTTTAGCCAGTGGGGAAGCCTAATCTCACACGGTGGGGTTTAATATGTGTATAGATTAGAACGAGCAACGGAAATTACTGAGGATCCTCATTATGTCTTGCTAAAGTCTCTTGCCTCATTGACAGAGCACAAACCCTCGCTTTAAAGATTAAAAGTTGAAATGAAAGACTTGATGCTTTCTCTGGCTCAACTTTCTTGAATTCTTTAGTTTTAGATGTGTTAATTGCTCTCAAACAAGAAAGGTAATGAATAGACTTTGGCTTATAATGCTTGTTGTAAAGATTGCTGAATATTTCTAATATTTAACATTGCTTCACAATTTTTCAGGTGGCATTATTATAACTCAATCCATGTAGTTTCCCTTTAAGTCATTATTGTCAGTCAAGCAGACAGTAAAAACTTAATTTTAATGTAATAAGCTTTGAGAGTTGTTTGATGGCCTCCTGTCCTGATTCACCATGCTTTTCCTCCTTTTGAACACTGAACACTGTTTGCTGTGGTATAGTAAAGCAAATATTTATTTACCAAGAAGTATCCATTTCGTATCTAAACATGAACACACCCTGCGCACTAAATAATCCCAGTAAAGCCATATTCAAATGAAGCTGTCAGATGTGCAATTAGTACCATGCAATAGCAACAGATTCTCACTCCTAGTTGTCAGATACTGATGCTTGGGCAAGAACCATCTGCGTCACTATTGAGATGCCAAAAGTGCACCACAGCATCTTTCAACATGATCACATTGGAAATCGTCCCTTTCTGATGAATAACTGGCAAGTGTCATCCCCCCATCAGAAATTTTTGATAAATTAAAATGAGATCACCTTTTCCTCTATTGCTACTGACCCCCGAGACAAAGGCTCTGTTCCAGTGGGAACCAGAATGTAATCTTGTTCACATAAATAATGGTGAGCGTAATTTGTAGATTGCATTTTTGCTGTAAAATAAAAAATTTTACTCCACTGATGGTTAGGTTTAAATTTGGGGTTTGGGGGTGGAGGAAAAAAAGGCATCCCTGTTGACAGTTCACATAATTTACAACTAAAAATAAATTACAAATTGCACTTTTTACAAAATAAATTTCACAGACCACATCTCAAAGACCACAAGATCATGTAGATTTACACTCTGCAATATCAGGAAGATATCAGGAACTGCTTGTTCAGTCACTTGTCATAACTAGACTGGACTACTGTAACGCTCTCATTGCAGGCCTCCCTGCATGTGCAATTAGACCCCTGCAAAGTATCCAGAATGCAGCAGCACGTCTGGTCTATAATGAACGAAAGAGAGCTCATGCTACACCACTCCTTGTCTCTCTCCACTGGCTGCCAGTTGATGCACGTATCAAATTCAAGGCTCTGATGCTGGCATACAGAACAGTCACTGGGTCTGCTCCAGCATACCTAAAATCATTTCTACAGAGCTACGCGCCCACTAGAAGCCTGCAGTCGGCAAAGGAATGCCGCCTTGTTGTACCAACACAAAGAGGCACCAAAACACTTTCCCGGACTTTCGGCTTCATCATACCACATTGTTGGAATGACTGTCCCAACTCCATCCGTGAAGCTGACCCACTCTCTGTCTTCAAAAAATGACTAAAAACACATCTTTTCCATGAGCACTAAAAAAATTCTTCTTGCACTTAATCTGTTTTGAATACTATTCTGATGCTAGTGAAACTTTGTAATATGGCACTTTTCGTACCACAGTCTCCTTAAGATGTTTCGCTTATGTTTTCCTCTTTTGTAAGTCGCTTTGGATGAAAGCGCCTGCCAAATGAATAAATGTAAATATAAATAAAACTCGCTTTTGCTGTCACTCTGTAGACATTTAACCCAGAAACTGGAGCTCACACATGTCCATACGTTTAGCAACACTTCCAGCTTCAGCCACTGGGGGCAGTCATTCAAATTTCATAAGCACATACGATTTCAGCAGTAGAACTTTCAAACTACTAGGGGTGGGTAAACATTTCGATTTCCCAATGCAATGCGATCTTCATTTGGACAATCTCGATAACAATTCTTAAATCCCAAGATTGATCTTTTACTTTATGGACAACCCTCCACTACAATGAGAGGAAATCACTCGCATTTGCAACCAAATTTCACGCTATGCGACTAAAAATGGTATATTTGCCAACTGGCTGGTAAATGTTTAGTTCCCCTTCTGTCACACACTCAACGTTGTGTCGATGTAATTGGCGAGTGGAATTTGCATGCCACTCCCCTGGACATACGGGTTTAAAAGGAGCTGGCTCGCAACCACTCATTCAGATTTTTTCTTCGGAGCCGAGCGGTTGTACTATCAGCGAGCTGAATACTACTGCTGTTCCATTCACCTCTTAAGAAGCGTATGCTGTTGGATATATGGTGCATTTCCAGTGGCTTTCTCTCCTTCTGCACGATGAGTGCAGATTTCGCCCATGGGTGCTTCGACAGCGCTAAAAGAGAGTATATTCCTGATAAAGAGTATATTTTCTCTATTAGAGCACACACATTTACATGGAACGTCTTTTTAAAGACGCTTCTTTATAAAGATGCCTTTCCGTCTTTGTGTGATTCCTGGATGCGGATGCTATCTCTCCGCTTCTGACGGTCACGGGCGCTGCCTCACGTGTCTGGGCAGCAATCACACTGAGGCAGCGTTTGTGGATGGTTCATGTTCTCATTGCGAGAATATGACCATGGCAACGTTGCGGTCGCGGTTTTCCTTCTTCTGGGGGAAAGCCACTCTAGCCACCCCGGTGCCTCGCCTTTTACCTCCGGGTATGAGGCCGGCCCGGCTGGCGCTGGAGGCGATTTGGGGGCTTCAATGGGTGCGGCTCCGCCGGGTAAATCCCCGCGGACCTCCCATTCCCCAGCACGCTCGTTTGCCCCCGGCGAGTTCGGAGAGGAGACCAGCTCGCCCCAGGGCCAGCTTGGTGTCCCTTTCGGAGCTCCGGAGCCGGATGAGTGCTCGATCGCTGCATCAGAGAGCATACTGGCGATGTCAGACGCCGAGCACTCGACTGGGCTGCAACCTTCAGGTAGGCCCGCCCAGTCTGAGGCTGACGGCGAGATGACCACCATGCTTGCCCGGGCCGCCGCGTTTGTCGGGTTGGAGTTCCGCCCTCCACCCTCCCCTGAGCCCTCGCGGCTAGATGATTGGTTCCTGGGTTCGGGACACCGCTCACAGCCACGAACATCCCCCCCCTTCTTCCTGGAAGTGCACGACGAGCTAACGAGGTCGTGGATGGCACCTTTTTCTGCCCGAAACCAACCTCCCAGCTTGTCTGCTCTCACTACCCTCGATGGCAGGGCGGCCCACGGGTATATGGAGGTCCCTCAGGTGGATAAGGTGGTTGCGGTGCACCTGTGCCCGCAATGCACAGCCACCTGGCAGGATCACCTGGCACTCTCTTCCAAGGCCTGTAGGACGACGTCGTTTCTGATGGCCAAAGCCTACAGCACCGCTGGTCAGGCCGCCTCTGCCCTGCATGCCATGGCCCTCCTGCAAGTACACCAGGCCAAGGCACTAAAGCAACTGAACGTGTGTAGTCCTGATCCCGATGTGATGCAGGGGCTGCGCTCGGCAACCTCCCACTGCCCGCTCTGGTATTCTCCGACAGGGGCCCCCCTCTGTCCAGACATGCTGGCACACAGCTGGCCCTGGGGGCTGCACAAGTATGCGTTCCACCCAGTAAGCGTACTTGCACAGACCCTGTACAAGGTCAGGGAGGATGAGGAGCAGGTCACCTTCGTGGCCCTGTATTGGCCCACCCAGACTTGGTTCTCAGACCTCACACTCCTCGTGACAGCCCCTCCCTGGTGAATTCCCCTGAGGAAGGACCTTCTTTCTCAGGGACGGGGCACCATCTGGCACCTGTGCCCAGACCTCTGGAACCTCCACGTATGGCCTTGGGTGGGACGCGGAAGACCTAAGTGGCCTACCACCAGCAGTGGTAGACACGATCACTCAGGCCAGAGCTCCATCCACGAGGCAGCTTTATACCCTGAAGTGACATCGGTTCGTGAATTGGTGTTCTTCCCAAGCTGAAGACCCTCAGAGATGCGCAGTCGGGTCAGTGCTTTCCTTCCTGCAGTAGAGGCTGGAGGAATGGCTGTCCCTCTCTACCTTGAAGGTGTATGTGGCCGCCATAGCGGCACACCACGATACAGTGGACGGTAAGTCCTTAGGGAAGCACGACCTGATCATCAGGTTCCTGAAAGGCACCCGGAGGCTGAATCCTCCTAGGCCACACCTGTTCCCCTCATGGGATCTCTCCATGGTCCTCCTGGGCCTTCGCAGAGCCCCCTTTGAGTCGCTAGAGTCAGTCGAGTTGAAAGCTCTCTCCTTGAAGATGGCCCTCCTGATTGCGCTCACCTCCATCAAGAGGGTCGGGGACCTGCATGCGTTCTCTGTCAGCAATACCTGCCTGGAGTTCAGTCCGGGTGACTCTCACGTAATCCTGAGACCCCGGCCGGGCTATGTGCCCATGGTTCCCACAACCCCCTTCAGGGATCAGGTGGTGAACCTGCAAGCACTGCCCCAGGAGGAGGCTGACCCAGTCCTGTTTTTGCTGTGTCCGGTGCATACTTTACGCATCTACTTGGATCGCACACAGAGCTTTAGACGCTCTGAGCAGCTCTTTGTCTGCTTTGGTGGACAGCGGAAAGGGAACACTGTCTCCAAACAGAGGCTTGCCCACAGTATCGTGGATGCCATCGCTATGGCCCAGGCCGTGCCCGCCCCTTCGGGAATACGAGCACACTCCACAAGGAGTCTGGCATCCTCGTGGGAACTGGCCCTTGGCACCTCTCTAGCAGACATCTGCAGGGCAGCGGGCTGGGCAACACCCAATACCTTCGCAAGATTTTACAATCTCCAGGTTGAGCCGGTTTCGTCCCGTGTTCTGTCAGGTACGAACAGGTAAGTTCGGGTGTATCGCTTGCGTATAGCCCCTTTCCCCTCCAAAGAGGTGAAGATGTGCGCTTCTTTTCCCATGCAAGTTCACGAACCCTTGAACCCTGGATGTCCTTCCTCCCTAGCCCTGAGGCTCGCGAATTCAGCGGAGGAATTCACAGCCGGAACATGTACGTGTGCTAATATTCCCTTACTGAGGCAGGTGCTCCACAGGTGCCAGTTACTCTGGTAATCCCCTTTGATGTATTTTCCGCAGTACGGTCTCCCTGTCAGCAGACCTGCGTCTACCTTCGACAGAGCCCTCTCTGTCCCGGTCGCCGTGTTTGTAGAGCTCATCCCCTTTCAGGCAGGACCTACCACCATGCCTCTTCCACTTGTGGCTCTGAGCCCACATGATGTGCTTGCACATATGTTACCTCCCCTCCGGGCAGGATGTGGACTCCGCGGGGTCTTTTCTCCCTGAAAGAATAGGATAGGAAAAGAACACCTTCCCCTTCCTTTTAATTCTAATCAGGCGTAACACAGATGAGTTAAAGCCATTTGTGTGTCTCTGTCGTTAACGTGCCAATTTAAAGACACAGTTTACAGAAATGCCGGGTTTACTTAAAGAGACAGTACCATTTTTTAGCACGTGTTCAACAAATCAATGTAAATACCTCTAAATAGTACAAATTAATTGAACAATTAAAAAATAAACATTTAACAAAATATTATATATGCAATATATACAGGTGCATCTCAATAAATTAGAATGTCGTGGAAAAGTTCATTTATTTCAGTAATTCAACTCAAATTGTGAAACTCGTGTATTAAATAAATTCAGTGCACACAGACTGAAGTAGTTTAAGTCTTTGGTTCTTTTAATTGTGATGATTTTGGCTCACATTTAACAAAAACCCACCAATTCACTATCTCAAAAAATTAGAATACATCATAAGACCAATAAAAAAAAACATTTTTAGTGAATTGTTGGCCTTCTGGAAAGTATGTTCATTTACTGTATATGTACTCAATACTTGGTAGGGGCTCCTTTTTGCTTTAATTACTGCCTCAATTTGGCGTGGCATGGAGGTGATCAGTTTGTGGCACTGCTGAGGTGGTATGGAAGCCCAGGTTTCTTTGACAGTGGCCTTCAGCTCATCTGCATTTTTTGGTCTCTTGTTTCTCATTTTCCTCTTGACAATACCCCATAGATTCTCTATGGGGTTCAGGTCTGGTGAGTTTGCTGGCCAGTCAAGCACACCAACACCATGGTCATTTAACCAACTTTTGGTGCTTTTGGCAGTGTGGGCAGGTGCCAAATCCTGCTGGAAAATGAAATCAGCATCTTTAAAAAGCTGGTCAGCAGAAGGAAGCATGAAGTGCTCCAAAATTTCTTGGTAAATGGGTGCAGTGACTTTGGTTTTCAAAAAACACAATGGACCAACACCAGCAGATGACATTGCACCTCAAATCATCACAGACTGTGGAAACTTAACACTGGACTTCAAGCAACTTGGGCTATGAGCTTCTCCACCCTTCCTCCAGACTCTAGGACTTTGGTTTCCAAATGAAATACAAAACTTGCTCTCATCTGAAAAGAGGACTTTGGACCACTGGGCAACAGTCCAGTTCTTCTTCTCCTTAGCCCAGGTAAGACGCCTCTGACGTTGTCTGTGGTTCAGGAGTGGCTTAACAAGAGGAATACGACAACTGTAGCCAAATTCCTTGACACATCTGTGTGTGGTGGCTCTTGATGCCTTGACCCCAGCCTCAGTCCATTCCTTGTGAAGTTCACCCAAATTCTTGAATCGATTTTGCTTGACAATCCTCATAAGGCTGCGGTTCTCTCGGTTGGTTGTGCATCTTTTTCTTCCTCACTTTTTCCTTCCACTCAACTTTCTGTTAACATGCTTGGATACAGCACTCTGTGAACAGCCAGCTTCTTTGGCAATGAATGTTTGTGGCTTACCCTCCTTGTGAAGGGTGTCAATTATTGTCTTCTGGATAACTGTCAGATCAGCAGTCTTCCCCATGATTGTGTAGCCTAGTGAACCAAACTGAGAGACCATTTTGAAGGCTCAGGAAACCTTTGCAGGTGTTTTGAGTTGATTAGCTGATTGGCATGTCACCATATTCTAATTTTTTGAGATAGTGAATTGGTGGGTTTTTGTTAAATGTGAGCCAAAATCATCACAATTAAAAGAACCAAAGACTTAAACTACTTCAGTCTGTGTGCATTGAATTTATTTAATACACGAGCTTCACAATTTGAGTTGAATTACTGAAATAAATGAACTTTTCCACGACATTCTAATTTATTGAGATGCACCTGTATATATATATATATATATATATATATATATATATATATATATATATATATATATATATATATATAAATACATTGATTTGTTTATTTTTAAAAAGCTAAAATGTGACCAAAATTATGAAAAACTAATAATATATAATTAATAAAATAAATATTTTCATATTGTACCTGTATAATTAACACCATTAGCTGAGAGATCATTTATTTCATATGTAAGCAAAAGGGACATTATAGCTGAAATATACCTACTGTATATGAATCAACATCGAATCGAAATCGGAAATGAATATAGAGCTTGTGAATTGGAATCAAATCGAACCGGGAAATCTGTGTAATTTCCCAGCCCTATGATCTACTGTTGCCGAATTCACAGTGGGATCAGTCTAGCATCTACATACAGTATTGTATGGATGGTGACCCCATTGCTTTTATGGAGAAACCTTTGGTGTTACACAGATGCCCGCCAAACTTTTGTCATAATGCATAATTCATTTCATGATAATAAACATTAAGATGTCCTTTGTTTCAGTGTATTGAGGCCAAAAGTTTCTTTTTGAAAGCAATTGGTTTATTAAATGAAGTTTCTTAGGGGCACCTTTGGTGTCTACATAGTGATGTGCAGGGCTGTTGCTTAAGTAGCAGTATTTGATGTCTTGGGAGTGAGAATAGGCTGGCAATAGTGGTGTGTGTCTTTCAAGCATCTGCTCTCTAGGCTCTTGCCATTCCGGTTCTTGATCAGGACAGAATATCATGCGGCCTCCAGAGGCTGAGTTGTTGATGAGTTGAGGGCAAAAGCCTGAGGATTTTATTGAAGTCTATGCACCCACTTGTATCTGCTATCGTTTGGCAGGAAGTTCAGAGGTATGCTCATTTCTTTCAAGGTGTTTTGATGGTCCTCTTTTGACTGGCTCACTGTACTGCTCATGAGCAGAAGATGGAAATAGTTTTTTACCTCTTTTTCTTTTTTGGACCTTAGAAGAACATATTTTTGGCATGTAATTTTATGAATATTTAATGGTAAAGTCAACCCTATTCATTCATTCATAATGCAAGATCATGAATCAGAGGAACTGGTTTTGAAGCTATATAACAGACACTGTTTACAGCAGCACAGTTCTATTAGTGTGAGGCAGCCTCTGTGATCATTTTACAATATTGCCTACAATAAATATGTAAATGAGGGGTAATTCATCATATGTGGGAATTTTTATGAGGGATTGCAGCATCAGGGACTCATTCAAGAGATGACATTTTCTGAACAAGAGAAGATATAATTTCTACATCTTATATGTTAAGAGCATCCTACTTTCAGGCTACTGTCATGTCTTAATAGGTTACCAAATGTTTGTTCACCATAAATATGGGAAAATGTTTATTTTGTCGCACACAGAAAAAATGCTTTCAGGCGTAACATGAAAGCAGGACCATTATTTGACTTTGGCTTAGATTTCAAATGCTCTGTTGCTTTATCTTTTTCATTTATACACAATCACACACACATGCAGCCACATGCATATGCATGCACACAAAATGCATGAGAATATTTTTTCCTTTAGTCAGACTATGAAATGCATTTAAGAAAATCAAATATTTAAAACCAGGGTTAAAAAATTAACAATCACCAAGCACCAAATGCAAGTAAAAATTGGTTTTAGTAAGAAAATAAAACAAGAAAAATTACAAGTATAAATAATAAACATAAATAATAAAACACATAAAAAATATGTGGAATAGGGACATGACTACAGGGTATATATTTTTAATTAAACAGCTTTACCTTTAACTTTCATTGTATTTGTTTATACATTGAAAGTGGTGGGCAACTGAGGCTGTCAGTCCCAGTGAACTATACTTTAAGAGTATTCCTATATATTTTTTAAAGTGTTAACCTATATGCTTAATTCCTAATGAAGACTATAGGGTCCACAAGCACAGAAACCTACCTTTAAGGATCATCCCCCCTCACCTAAACATGATTATTCTGACAGTTTCCATATTTATCCCAAGCAAAGGTTTGATTGAAAGTGATCCAACATCCAGAGGACTGTGATGCCACTTTGATTCACAGAGCATAAAAGCACACACAGAGAAAGGGTTGGGAAGAAACCTAATAACAAAGAAGAAGAGAGGAGGGAGAGAGAGAGAGAAACAAGAGCTATGAAGAAAAAAGAAGTGTCAGCAGTGTAAAAAAAAAGATGCTTTAAGCTACGAAGTGGAATGCCAGTTAGAGACAGTTGAATTACTATATGGGTTTACTGTACTGGATATTTGTCACATTCTTAAAAGCAGCAAGGTGCTATTTTTGCAATTCTTGAATCCATCTGTCAAATGCTTGTGGCACTTCAATGGGTCAAAATTACGTGCTTCGTAACACGTTTGGCTGCACTTTTCAAGTGAATGTCAGCAGGGGACGCCAAAACCGAGCGAAATGAGTTTGTAATCACACAAGGTTTTTAAGGTGAATTTTAGATGGAGGTTTAAATAAAAAGAACCTCCCTAGCCTAAAACTTTACCCTAAACTTAACAAATAGTGTCCGAATAGCGAAATGAGAGTTTAACTAAACAGACATCCTTACCCTTAACCAACACCTAACCTTAACCGATAGTGTTTAAAAATGCAGAAGCAAAATGAAAAGCACATTTTAAGAAGCAACCACGTCAATTCTATGTCTCTGTTGTGTCACTTGTCAGCTTGAGTTCTTGTCTGGTTTTGAACCGCGGTCCTCCGAGTCCAACACGCTATGAGGTGTGCTACCGTGCAAGCTAATCATATTGGAATAAATGTATATATGTTGGTGGGTCTCTAATACAAGTGTTAAAATGTATAATTTTTTTATAGAATGTATAATTTTTTTAGTAAAGTGTGTTGATAACATAGCAGGGTCTGAGTAATAGAGAGAAAAATAAATGTTTATAAAGTCATAATCAGCCATTGAAGTCATGAGTTGAGTGAAAGTAAATAAAACACACAGTTGTTGTAGCACCTCTAGAGTTCATTTCACCTGAAAACTGCAGGGAATTGTACCTGGAGACACGTATAACAAGTTTATGCAAAATGTATATAGAGTCACGTTTTCACTATGAGACCGGATGCATATCTAGCACTGACAAATTTTTCCTAGGTTGTACTATGATCTATCTTTAAAGGTACTATATGTAAGATTGACAACAAGCGTTTGAAATGGGTACTGCAGTCCAAATTCAAAATATTGGAGCGTTGTCTGCCCCGCCACAGACTCGAAGCTCATGCAGGTTTCCAGAATGTTGACATGCAAATTAGCCAACTCAGCATTCGTTTTTAAAGGATTTCTGGGCTTTAAGCTGTCTCCATCTTCCAAAGGCATCTCCAATATTTATCCTTGTTTTACTATACCTCTGGTCATGGAGTATTTAGACAGATGGCGAGGCTTTTTAGGTTGGGTTGAATCTGTTATCTCTGATCCAGTTCGTTTGCTGGCTTCCATGGCTGCAGCATGCAGTGTTGTTTGCCTGCAAACTTGTTCAAATCTGGCAACCCGATGGTGTCGAAATAATATTGGTGAGTGGGCAGTGGGTGGGATCACACAGGCCAAAACATAAACAGAAATTTCGGCCTGGAATGGAAACTTCAAAGTAGAATATACTGGCTGTAGCATTGTTATCAGAGAAGCCAGTATTTGAACTTAGCATGTTTCCTAATTCTCTAAAGACATATTATGGTCATTTTATGATTTAGTACAGTACAAATATTACATAAAGCACCTTTAAACATGGAAATGAATTGATTAATTTATTGACAGAACTGATTGACACTAAATGACAGTAGTTCTTGCTACTGTAAAACTTAAGCTGAGTCTTGCTGGTTGAGCTAGTTAAAGGGATTGTTCACTCAAAATAAAAAATTCTGTCATCTTTCACTTTCCCTCATGATGTTCTAAATCCGTATGGCTTTCATTGTTGTGTTGAACACATAAAGGAGATGTAAGGCAGAATGTTAGTCTCAGTCATAATTTTCTTCCATTGCATCTTTTTTCTATACATTGAAAATGTATGGTGACTTAGGCTACCATTCTGCCTTACATTATGTTCAACATATATATAAAAAATCATACAGGTTTGAAACAACATGAGGGTGAGCAAATAATGACAGCATTTTCATTTTTAGGTGAATCCACAACATACGCTAGTAACTAGAGATGCTGGTATTTTCAGCATGGAAGTACACAAAAATAGGATTTGAATAAAATTAAGTTTAAAACCAGCTCTTTCTTGAAAAAAAAAAAAACAACAACAACAACAAACAAAACAAAACAAAAAAAAAAAACCTAATAAATAATCATAAATCCATGCACAATTTCTTACGAAGCAAATATGTGAAACTCCATCACTGTGTGAGAGAGCTTTTAACATGTTAACCTGCAGAAGGTTTTGATTGATTACTACTGAAGTCAGCAAAACTTCATAGAAGACACAACAGTAATAAAACCCACTACATTTAATAGCATAGTTTCGAGTGTGGCAGTTTAATGGTCATGTCCTCACAGACGCCCCCCATCTATGCAAGTGAAAACATTAGCCCAATGTCAGTTTCTGCCAGAGCGGCCCTCCAATGCTCTGCTCAACTTCAATGTGCTGAATTCCATTTCAAACCTGCATATATTTTATTCACCGTCTTGGAAGAATTTCAAGTACAATGCATATTTGCCACTAATCAACTGTTTGCATTATTATTTTGTTGTTCTATGATATAGCGCATCCTCTAGTAAAGCATATGGTAGAACTGTGCCAATAATGACCTGCAGGGGAAATCACTGCTTCAGAGGTTTTGATATTGTTCAGGGTTTGGAATTTGCATTCACTCTTTCTTTGAAGCCTTTTCCGTTTGGGTAATTTATTTTGCCGTAGTTTCTGATTTGTGTTGAGGTGCACGTCTTTAACAATATTTAAGTGTTGCATGACTCATATCACAGTGTGACTTCACTTGTCCTTAACATTTTGCATTCATTCCTTCTTATTAGTTATAATATCTGCCATTTGTGTTATGTAAAATTGTGAACAACTCTCTTTCAGCATAAAAGAAAAAAATATTCCAAAAGATAGGTCCAATCTGGCTGCTTTTGGTAGGAAATATCTGTAAGGCATCATCCAAAATACACGTTTAGTCAGGCTTATTATGAGATCAAAGCCTGGAACGTGTTTGCTTCATTTATTATACATTACGATTCAGACTACACAGAGAAAAGGAGGGACCCAGAGGATGATGCGTTCACATCTGATTTTCTCTCCAGCCCCAGATGAAGGCTCTGTCTGCCTGAACCTAAGAGCATGACACCCTTAATTGTGCTGTGTTTTGATAACTCTCTGTCAGAACTAATTGGCCATGAACAATGTTTACACAATAGCTTTGCGAGTATGAAGCTTCTGTATCAGGGGTTTTACTCTGTTGTCTATGAAATGCACATTTCCCATTATCCCCATGGTCCCCCAAGTGCAAGTGAAGCAAAGGATCGAATTGTATTGTCATGGTGCTAACACAAACCCTAACCCTAATGACAGGTGCTGGAACTGAAGCCATGTGCACTTGTCCCGGTCAAGGGATACACACGCGCGGTGAGTGTTCGAGTTGTAAGCACTGACACATTGTACAGTATGTGTGTTATTTTATTGATGTTTAAATACTTTCTCTTATCTCAACTTATAGAGACACCTACTGCATAAATGCAAATTGTAGATTGGTTTCCCAGAAAAGTGTAAACACTATGGCTCTGTGATGCTTTCAAATCATTGCTTTGTTTGTTTGAGCATCCAGATCAGCCAGACTAGGCAACACTGACTTAACCAATAGAAAGGAAGACATAGTGTTTGTGAAACCTGTCTGAAAGCGATCATAATTTTTGCAATTCTGTTTGATGACGCTTGTGGCACACAAATGACAGACTTCGGCTTTAAATATACAGAGTGACTATTTGCACTAGGTGTGAATAGCACCTGCCATAAATAGGCTAAATATTTATGTAAACAGGCTACATGCAATCCAATAGTCTAGTGGAAACAAAGAAATTAAAGACAAACTGCACTCCCAAGAGTCACTGCAGTGGTGTAGTGTGTGAAGACGGTGTGGATGTGCTTTTATCAAGTGTGTTCGATTCCCCCCTTTATCCCACTTTTTTCCATCCTGTCTCCAGTCACCACTCTTAATATTTCCTTTAATCATACTTATAATAATAAATTAAATTAAAATAAAAGTTGATTTCCTTGCAGTATTTTGTCACAGTGAACCTCAGGGAGTTAAAAATGAACCATGGTTTTACTCTAGTAATATTGTAGTAACCATGATTTGTGGTGGAAGCTATAGTTTTAATGCAATTAACTATAGTATTACTACAGTAATATGATGTTAATGTAATAGCCATGTTTAATTTTGTGGTTACTATGATTAACTACAAAATATCATGGTGATACTATGGTTACTTTAGTTAAACCATGATTCATTTTTGTAAGGTTAGGGTTAGGGTTAGGGTTAGGGTTAGGTTAGGTTAGGGTTAGGTTTAGGGGTAGGGGATGGTGTAGTGTGTCTGTGGAACTCTAAATAAACACAATAAACATGCTGCAGTGATGCCACTATACTTTATGTTAGTGTATCGTTTAATTATGGGCGTAAATAGTATATGCCACTATTTGCACATGGGTTCACATAGCCTCTAACACTGTTTGCACTTAGTGCAAAGAATATGATTTTTGTTGCGATTTACACTTAGTGTAAATAGAATCTATCACTATTTGCACTTATTGCACATAGCCATTATTACCCATATCTATGCATGAAACATGGCTTTGATTTCAGTGGTTTCCAGTTCAAAGTTGTCTTTTTACTTGTTAGTCTTAGATGTATTTCATAAAAAAAAAAATAAAATATTAAAAAATCTTAATTTAAGTTAATTTAAGAGGTAAATGGATCAAAGTGATTTCTATAATTTCGAAAGTATATTAGATGTTGGATCTTTTATAATGTTTGCCAGAGATATATAGGATCAAACTTTCTTTTGTGCTAATTATAAAGTTGTATTCTAGGCTTCAAAAGATTCCTTGAGGCTGTGAACTATTCATTCTGACATTCTAATACTACAGTGAGTAAGTGGCTTGAATGAATTGTCCTGTGCGTGAGAGGAACTTTACATAATTTAGTATAATTGGTTTGTCCATGCAGATCGCTTCAGCACTTTTATTCTCTCCCAAGGAGAGCAGACATGTCATCTCAGAACTCCCCTCACTGCGAGAAAACGTGCAGCCCTAATTGATCTCTTGTTTTCTCTGTAAGCGATATGAGATACAATGAAGCCCCCTGCTTTTAGATTCTACATTTAATACAGTTTAGAAAATCAGGCTCATTTGAACTTATTTAAAAGACTGTCTTTGATCATATTATTTTGATATGGTTCTGGTCTTGCTCCCCAATGTCCCTTATGGAATTTATTTACTTTGTGCAGTGCAACACCTTAATTTTAGGGCTGTTGCATTCTGCCTTCTGATCAATTATTCTTTCTGAAACAAATTTACATGGCAGAGGAAATAATTTTAGTACTAGGGAAGCCAGTTGTCATTGTGGCTTGTATGGTGTCTTTGATGGAATTTGATGGCTACATAACATTCACAGTGTCATTGAACTCTAAAGACCAGGTTGTATTTATTTGGGTAGTTGACATAAATACTTTTGGGAAGTTAACATGCTATACTTCATCTAAAACTATTTTAAATATTTTCTTTTTTAATTATACATTGTTTTAAGATTATTATGCATGCATTTTATGAGCTCATATTAACTGCAAAATTACATGGAATATTTGTACTTTTAAAAATTAATTTGTCACACAACAGGGCCCTTTAAAATTAACTAAAATGAAGACAAAAGTTATAAAAATTGTGAAAAACTGGTGTCCAGTTACAGGAGACTTTCTGCTATACATTAATATGAATTTTAATTTCAAACTTTGAGTCCACCATTTTTATTGGTAGATTGTTCACCCATTTAATATTAATTTTTCCCAGTATCTCACACACTGAATTCTGAAATTAACTGAATTTGTGAAAGTGTATCTATCCAAAAGAGTTTGAGTATTGAAACATGACAATCTTTAAATATCAAACATAGTAAATGTTACTGATAGAAATATTTTAAGGGCATGTAGCTATCCTTTTTGGCTGCATCAGATGTTCAGAACTTCCCCAAACTTCTACTCTTTAAATTCATCTGAAACAGGTATCATCTGGTATATATAAGCCAGGCGTGACATTTTCTTCTTGCCAGGATAAAAACCAGACAAACACTTTGTCACACCAGATTGGTTGCCATCTCAGAACTCCCTCTCTCTGACACTCCGTATCTGCACCTGAGGTTATCGTCCAGCCGCTTTCTCCCTGCTAACCCCCCGCCTGCTTTTATTTAGTGCAGAGCATGACAGGCATCTTGACAAAGGTGAGCGAGGGCATATCTAAAATGTCAAAGGATTGACAAAGGTTATGAGAGTAAATATCTCCCCTGCTCTGTTTTTCTGTCTGCTACTGGTTTGGCTGTTTTAAGGCCCAGTGTTGTCACTAGACATAAATGACATCCTGGGCATACTAGGGCCATATCTTTATGCAAAGCTACATAGCCTACAGTACGAGTGTAAGTTAAACTTACTATATTATACTACAATATTTATCTCATTGGATATATATTAGAAACCAGGCTGTCAGTGAGTTGATTAGCTTTAACCTGAACTGTATAGCATTAACTTGGCTTCAAGCATGTGAAGAGACTTAAAGCAGCCGAATTGAGAGGGGTGGCAAAGTATAGCATAGGGAGCCAGTGGCACTGCCATAAATATTTTAATGGGCTATCCACCCATTAAAATATTTAATGTAATATATATATATATATATATATATATATATATATATATATATATATACAGGATTGGGAGTGTTACTTTTAAAATGTATTCCACTACAGATTACAGAATACATGCTGTAAAATGTAATTTGTAACATATTCCGTTAGATTACTCAAGGTCAGTAACGTATTCTAAATACTTTGGATTACTTTTTCAGCACTGGTAGATTTATTCACTTGTTTTGACTATAAAAGCTCTGCCAGTACTGTAAGACAAAATACACGTTAAAAATACATTCTCTGAAAAACCTAAATATCTTATGCAGTGTTGTTTCTAAAACAAAATAAATCAAACTGATGTTGTTTTAAGGATTTTTAGATGTTTTTACAGGAAAACAATAAAAAAAAAATATTATCAAGAATAAGATTTTTGCCCTAATATCAAAGGTCTTACTAGAAAAAAAGAAATTATGATCCAACGTGAATTTTCTTGATAAAAAAAATATGATCGTGCCTGGTTACATGTGCATGTAAAATGGCTAGAAACAGCATTTTAACTTAGCATAAAGCTGACAATTTACACAAGGTTTATTTATATTTCTACTGCTCCAAACTTACTTCAAACTTACTTCTCTGTCTGCTCGTATGAATGTAACACATCATAAGAAAGTGTTTCACCGCTGTTCAAATGCACTTTGGATCGAATCATTTATATGTATAAATGTTTTCCATCTGAAAGGACTAAATATTCAATGAAACAAATGACAATAAAGAAAAGTAATTTCTTTAGTAATCAAAATACTTTCTCCATGTAACTGTATTCTAATTACCAATGATTTAAATTGTAACTGTAGTGGAATACAGTTACTAATATTTTGTATTTTATATACATAATCCCGTTACATGTATTCCGTTACTCCCCAACCTTGTTATATATATATATATATATATATATATATATATATATATATATATATATATATATATATATATATATATATATAAATAACAAGCCGGTTTCACTTTAGTGCACTGTGGGCAATTCATGGTATTTCATGGGCATGGGCATCACCTTTTTATTAAACCCATATCTATAACACATTTTGGTATTATGACATATTTTTAAACTAATAGCCTAGTATTCATGTTAAAATAAATCATAGCCATTTTTAAAACTCCAACAAAAAAAACCTGAAAAACGCTTATCTGTCGACCACTAATATGAAAAGCATACAGGGTATTAGAGGAATGCATCACATGGTGTTTTAAGCTCGTTCTCAAGCTTCTACATACTCACAGACTTGAAGACAAACAGAATAATATCTCACGTTTTAACTGATCGCCTCTGTTTCTTCTGCTCTTATTTTTGTGTGCAACACATAAAATTGTGGTTCGCAGATCTTTAAGGCAGCTGGACGTGCAACACAGAGGGAAATTTACCATTTACATCAACCCTGAAAACGTGTCCATGGTCATGTGCTAAAATTCGAACGTTTACAATTTCACGACAGCAAAGTAGAAATCAGACTTATTATGTTCTTTGTTGCAATGATGAGTCATTTGTGGATTTTCCAAGCGCTAGAAATGAAAATTGTTGTACGTGCAAATGGTTTACAATTTTTATTCGCACGTTAGTATTTTAAATCACAAATGCGAGCAAAACTGATGCACTGTACAGCCCTGACCTTTTACAAGGGAAACATTTGGTGAAATATGTTGTATAAATGCTTACTTGGGTGTTTTGTCCAAGGAGCTGGTTTTGTCAATGTCAAGTTCATAGCGCTCCTCTTATAAACACTGCTGATGATTCAAATGGTGCGCTTCAACGCCATAAGCGAGACAAGTGGGGGTGGAGTTTCAATGGGAAATTCTAAATAAACAAATGCTCCTTGCTGTTGAATTCTGTTGTTATGTTAAATATTGAATGTCTTATTCAGTGTTGGGTGTAATCCAATTACAAAGTAATTAGTTGAACTTGAACTTGGTAATGTGTTTTAGAAAGTCACTAAATAGTAAAGTAATTAGTAATATGATAACTTTTTCAGTGAAGTTATTTGTAAAGTAATCGTATTACAATTTAGATAAATAATTCGTCATTTGTAGTGGATTACTATTTTTATGTAACTTTCCCAACAGTGGTCTGAGAATATATAGACATTAAAAATATTATTTTCATATTAAAAATAAGCAATGGCCAATATACTGTAAGTATGCATGACTAGAAAAACTAGGCTGCACACGAACAATCCATGTATACTGTGTTGAATGATGAAAATTGCATCACACGTACGAGTCTTACTGGTGCAAACGAAGTATGCTTTAGCCTTAAGTCACTTTGGATAAAATAGTCTAAATGCATTAATGTTCCTTTAAAACATTTAGGGCTATCCAGAAAAGATTCAGAGCTACAGCCCCTTTAGCCCAGGCCTAGCGAAGACCCTGGTTGTCCTCTAACATCCATGCAACAACAGGGAACAGAAAGAGATAAAGAGCCCCAGGCCCTTTGAAGGCCTGGTAATTGTGACATTTCCCAAGCCCATGCTGATTACCGCTTGTCACAGTTACATATGCCCTGACCAGAACTGCTCACAGTCTACTGGTGAGTCTGTGATTACCATCAACCCCTGGCCTTATGCGTGCTGAAAATTGGTAGCATTTTGTTTCAACATCCTCATTCTGAGCGCAGTGAGGAAGCCTTTCATCAGGCTCAATGTGGAAAGTGCACACTGCGTTTGGTGGTCCCAGGCACTCTAACAAATAAGCTCATTTAGTAATCTCCGCGGAAACACCTGACTGCCAGAATATTATATTCCCATAATGCTAATGCAGTTACTATTGGGCCAATATCAGGAGCAGTGAGGGGGAAGAATGCTGAGTGAGTAAAGCCTTCCCTACAGCTCACTGTGCAAATGGGAATTAGCAAGTTTAAGAGAGGAGAATTTTGTGAAAAAGAACACAAAGACAGTGCTTAAAGATTGTGCAAAACTGCTAGGAGAGCTTGTATAATGTCAATATTTGTACAATCCCTGTTGAAAAGATCAGCTTAGATTAGAATACTTTTTCGTGGTGGTCCAGGCTGGCTTGTTTTGCTGTTGGTTTAGATGGTGGACCAGCATAGCCATGATGTTAAACCAGCATGGTCTTTTTTTTGTGAAGTTGGTTGACCAAGGAAGTCTTAATGGTTAAGCTAGTGAAGAGGCCTGGTGAGGACAACAGCACACCAGTATCCCATACTGGGGACTGGCATCCAAAACACCACACATTTCACTGACATAAAGGATGTCAACATTCTAAAATCTAAAAGAAGATTTTTTTTTTCTTTTTCTTATTTATAGAGAAAATATTCCACATCCACTTTTAGTTATTGACAGTGCTGAACTACTGTATGTAAGAGACAGCCCATAGAATATTATGACCTAGATTTAGCACTATTGTCATATATTTCAATGAATCAGAAGACTAGAAAAATGAGCCAATACATAATATAATAACACCTGATTCCTAGCACATTTGCTTTAAAGCGTGTGCCCATGACACTGTTTTTTACAAGACTCTCATTTGTCTAAAATCCTGATTAGATTTGTGTTCATAGTCTAAAAAAAGGAAAATGAAAACAGTGCGTCATTAGCACCATTCAGACCTGTATCATTTATTTTGTTGTTAAGGCAGTGGACACAGGAGTATTTCTCATAAAAAATTCATTATATTGTTTTCAGAGTTGGTTTACAGCAAACATGATTCCCCTGGATCACTGAAAATGTAGTTTGTCTATTACACTGTTGAGGTGTTACTTAATGATTCGATTCCTACAGTACCACCATGGAGTTACATAAAGAATGGGAGGTTACTGTCATAAAGCAATAAGCCACAATAAGCAGGCTGTGTATTACTGTGATTTTACCATGAGTAATTGATTTTATTTTTCACGACTGTAGTAAAATCACAGCAAAACTTTGAGTGTCTTATTGCTTTCATAAAACGTCGGCAACAGCAATATGATAAATATTCAATAAACAGTTACATTTATTAATTAATAATAATAATACAAAATAAATAATTCTTCTGAAATAATTTATCCGCCATGTTCATTAGTCTAACTGCAGGCTTATGTGATAATTTACAGCTGAAACTATCAGTTTTATAAAGGCATTTTAAATGTAGGCAACCTTTATGAAATAATGATGAACTAATAATAAATAGCAAACTGACATAATTCGAAATTTCCCTTTTAAAGAAACTCTTATGCAATTTTATGACAAAAGAATGCCATTTTCATTATTATTATTCTTATTATTACTAATATATTATTATTTTGTTATTATTAATAGGTAGCCAATTATGGATGTAAGAGTTAGTCAGTGAATGTTATTAGAAAGTGTTTATCATTTTGAAATTGTTAATTTTTCAGGCTTAATTGGACTGGGAAATGGTGATTGGTTTGAAAAGAGGTCCTGTCTCAACAGTCAGTAATGGAGGCAGATAAGAATAAGCTTGGGAAAAAAAGCCAGTGTTGAATCTGGAGCAGATACAGTAAACTAATTTAGCAAGGGGCAAACAACAAAATTCATTTTAATTTTCCTCAAACCCCAAGGTTGTACTGATTTAACATTCTGTTCAGAGTTCCCATTTTACCTTGGAATTTGTGGTGTTGTTTTTTTAATATGTTCACTGAACAAAGGTATCTTTCCAGCCCAATAGGTGCATGTGTTTTCCATTGCTGGGTTGCTAATTAATTTCTATTAGCATGGTATTCTGTAAACATATGCTTCACTAAATGATTAATCCAAAACTCTAAATGCTTGTACTTCCATGTAATGAGGGTGTGGATTTTATGTTGTTGTTGTTGTTGTTGTCATTGTTGTTTTGTTTTTTTGTTTTAAACATATTTCTATGGGGCATCAGTGCCTACAAAAAACAAATAAATAAATAAATAAACTAGCCAGGATGGAAGCATTTATTATGAAAAGGCTGCACAAACAATTTAACTTCAATTCATTGTAGGCTCATTAATGAGGCTATGGTGGTAAAATACACAATAGTTTAAAATATCATTGTCAGCCTATGTTCGTTAGTGTTTGTCAGTTTGTTTACCTCCCTATATTTGCTCCTTACAATAATATTTGGAATGTTGGTGCATCATATTTGTGCAGAGCAAGCTACTGCTTTATAAATGTTTGATAAATACTGTGTTTTAAAGTCTATATATGCAATTGCCGGATAGACATTCAAGAACGTTCATAATTTGTAAGGTTTTTATATGATATGCATATAGCTTAAAGCTAAAGTGTGCAATTTGTTATATGTAAATAAATAAATAAATAAACCTTCCTCATCCCAGTTTAGTGCATAGAAAGCTATAAATAGTGTTAAAAATGATAATGGCTGTGTGAAAGATATGTTTGACAAAAAAATAATTGCGTGCACTAAATATATTTTAAGATGTAGCTTCGTGGAATTGGGCAAAGCTAAGACACATTTTAGACAAGATTTCTGTGATGTTTCAAATGATTACAATTAATATTTCACAAAAACTTCGTATGGTAATTTTTATTTACAAGCAGTAAATTCACCACAGGGTGAAGATATAAAGTGGTTGGTGCTACAAAGCAAATCTAGAAAATCTTCCCTGTAAATTCTGAACTGTATCTAGTTTAAAAATCAATATAAATCTGTGGCGATTGTGGTGTCCTGAAATTTTTAGTCCACCCCTAGAGGGTGCATAGTTCTGGCCTCTCTCTCTCCCTTTGTTTTTCTCATTCTCTTTCTTCCTCCACTGTACTCCCCCGAATTGCCATGCTACTGATTCAGACCAAATCTTCCACCTGAATTCCTGCTGTGTAAATGTCAGACAGAATGCACAAGTGAAATACGTAATGTAATTCATCTCCAGGGAGTTGCTCGATCCATATTAAAGATTTGATAAGATAAAGAGAGGAGCAGAGCTGCATGGGGGAGAGTATGACTGTCCATGGGTATCCATGGATGAGAACGTTGTTGCATGCATGCTGGCTTTTCAATGTAGAACACAATGATACCATCCACATGAGAGGCCTACAATGAAGCGTGACATGAACCCTCTGTGAAAGAAAGAGTCAGAGCTTAGCTAGAGCATAGCTTTGAACTTTTTGCAATAACATAAGGGATGTCAAAATGATTTCCTTTATGAGAGAAAGTCACAGCATCTTTCATTATGTGAGAAGTGGTCTGTTAATCCCCGGTGAAAAGACCAGAGTTGCTGGTCACCAGTACAGTATGTTGTGTTTTGGATGCTGATGCCTTCACCAGACTTTTTTTTAGTCAAAGTCAAAGCCGTGTTTATTGTCATTAATGTATTTACAGGGCAAGAGAGAAATCTTTCTTTTTTCTTCTTGTGTTACCTTTCCTAACAACAACCAGCATTTTGCTCCAGAATAGATGGCATTTCTTTTGAGACGATGTTTAACATAAGGAGCTCTGCTGTTCATGAAGGTCACTGGATTATCGTCAACGGACAAAACTAGTAAAAGGTCTAGTTGTGCTACAAGGCTTGAACAAGCAAAGAAGCTCAAATAATCTTTGGCCTGTTATCTACCTGTTGTGTAGATGTTGGTCCACTTTTGGCCTATTGTCATTCATGTCATTTCATGCATCTTGATCAGTCGGATTGGTACCCGATTGGGTATGCGTTTTCCGTTTACACTTGTCTCCACTAAACTGATGTAAATCCGATCTGCTATTCCGAGCAAATACATTGAAGTTCACTTAATTTAGTAATATATGATCATTTTCCACCCTGTCTCTGGCCCTCTGTCTGAAATGCTCGATTTTTTCCTGAGCATCTCCTTAAAACATCAATGTAAATGCCCACTGTTATGATTGGCTAACATTGTGCAGCCCCTAAAATACAACCATATTTGAAACTCAGTCGGAAGAGAAAGAGCAAGCTCCACAACAATATAAAACAAAATTTCAGGGTTTACACATAACGCGCATCCAACACATTGCATCTGAATATATTACACTGTTCATCTCAAGCACAACTGTTAATACTCAGCACCATAAACTATCAAACAGTCATGACATTTGAAATATTCATGAATTAAATGGTTTACTTATGTTTTTGATTGGGTCCAAGCGTTTTTAACTGCCCCAACAATAACAGTTCCTTTGCAAATCTTGAATAGTATTATGACTGGTTCACAAGCAATCCACGCTGATTTGATTTGGAAAAAAAAAAAACATACAGTTCACGCTGCAATGAGCCAAAACAACACACACTTACACAGCCAAAAGCACGGTGAATAGATGCAGAAAGAATGCCTCCTTGACGCGTTTGTGCTCAAAAAAGCAAGAGGGATGGCAGCTAAATGAAAGAGAAGGGCATCTCCTCTTCAGTGTTGTAACTTGACACCACATCTTTTAAAAGCAGACCCAGATACATGACAATGGTCAAAGATGTCTGCGTGGTGCATGTTTATATACAAAATAATAAAAAATAGTCCAGATGGGTCCTCTTTGGTGTTTAGGAATAGTGAGGCCACACTAGGCCTGTCTGTCTTGCTCTCTCTCAGTTTATGAACTGAAGCACCAGTAGGCGGGGCCAAGGATGCGATGATGTAAAGTAGGCATTTTTGCTGTAGAGGCGGTCATGAATTAATGAGCCCCCAAATGATGTAGGAAAGTTGCGGATGTAGAGAAATGCTTTTATTGCATTGGGGATTTAGTTTTGAGCTCTGAAATTTAATAATAGAATGGCCTCTTATATGCCAAAATATCAAGGAAAATTTTATTCCTCATGACATGACCCCTTTAAATGGAGAAATACCTACATTTCCAAAACTTAGGTCAAGATTACATTCATTTTACATATTTCAAATCAGCAATAAAGTCTGCATCATAAATTGTGCTTCTTTAGTTCAAATTATGAAATGAAAAAAAAAACAACAACAATAACACTATTTTTCAGGAAGATCTAGCTAATGCACATGCATGTTCTTGAGTAAAAAAACAGGTGATGTATCTATCAAAAAGATGATATACCCTTTTAACTGGGATTTACATTCCTAAAAGATAGGTCCAAGTGACCAAGTGTAAATAACCGCCTTTGAATCATAGACTTGGTCTTACTGCAGCCAGAGAGGTAGCAGTAGAGTTCTGTGACAGTGACAGCTGATCTACTTGACCTCTGGGTGGTTTAAAGCATCTCATCTGTCTGCAGTCTGATGCACAGGCTGCTGACACAGCTACGTCTGACTGAGGAGGTCTGCAGTCTCTCTCTTACACACTCACTCGATTGTTCTCTGCATCAGCTCAAAAATGACAAAGACAAAGACTCATGGGTTTGCAGCAGGCTGGTTAGGCAACTGCTTAAGAAAATCTGTAGAAAACTGAATCATGTTTATTGGCACATTCTCGGGTGCCCTAAACATCCAGCATTGTTTTGTCCCTCAGTAGCTGACTGTACTATAAATACAGTGTGGTCCAAAATTCTGAGACCAGTTGTAAAAATATATTTTCATTGCATACTATATTATCAGCATAACAATTTGAAAAGTTTAACAGAACAATGTACAGTACTATGCAAAAGTTTGTTTAAAAAATAAATAAATAATGCCATGAATCTTTTTTATTTATCAACTGAATTCATACAAAGTGCAGTAAACTTAAATAAAAACTAAATCAATATTTGTTGTGACCACCTTATACCCTAACACCACTAATTCTCCTAGATACACTTGCACACAGTTTTTCTTGGTTGTTAGCAGATAGGTTGTTCCAAGCATCTTGGAGAACTTGCCACAGTTCTATATACTGTATTTAGGCTCAATTGCTTCTGTCTCTTCATGTTATCCCAGACTGTTGAGATCCTGGCTTTGTGGGGGGCCATATCATCTGCTGCAGGGCTCCTTGTTCTACTTTTATCCTATTATATTTGCAAAAGGAATGTTTTGAAATTGAGTGAAATGCATATTTCCTATTGACACACTAAAGCAGAAGATATATATATATATATATATATATATATATATATATATATATATATATATATATATATATATATATATATAAACATCTCAAGACAAATGTTTGTTTGTTTTTTGCTTTAATGACAGTGTGCACTCGAGTTGACATTGACTCCAAAAGTTTGTGCAAAACCTGATGATCCATGGTATCCCAGCATGATATGAGGAGTTAACATGGTCAATGTCAAAAATTTGATTACATTTGATTAGTGACCTAGAAATAGTGAAACGGAATCTTAAATATTTATTCTCCATTTTACATCATAACCTTTCTTTCTTTTAATGTTTTTAAAATCCGAAAATTTGTTCATTTCCAATTTTTTTCATGTCATTTAGAAAAGTCTTGTAAACTCACAACTAATTGTAACCGAGGTCTGTCACCACTGGCCTCCTGAGTTAGACCTCAGCGCCACAACTGCACTTCTTTAATCTTAATTTGAACCGTCTAACACTTTGTAACACCTTCAAAGTCCTGTGCAGTCATAAACAAATAAACAATGGATGTTTCTGAGTTAGTGTGGCCCCTCTAAGACTTTTAAAACAGAAAGATGGCAAGAGGGATTTCCGTCACACTGGGTATCAATCAGTTTATGCCAGATGAGAGAAGGTGCCTGAGGACCTAACATATGGCTGTGGGAACATGAGAAGTAATTAAGCCTTCCAACGGCAAAGTTTTGTAATTGATTGTCCGATGTACGTGCTCTATAGAAATCAATTTTAAAAATGTGGATGGATGAATGGATGGATGAAAAGATAGGTACATAATTCGGTTCTCAAAATTAAGTAATATGTTTGTCGCAAATGATGTGTGGAATTACGTGAATCATCTGTATTGTATGTGTGAAGTTTCTTTAGGATTCTTCAAGAATGTGTGTGTGTGTGTGTGTGTGTGTGTGTGTGCGTGCGTGCGTGCGTGCGTGTGTGTGTGAGTGTGCATGATGGACGATCTCATTGGCAGCAGTCCAGTGTCTAATGAAGCAGAACAGGTATTAATGAGAAGAATGTTCGCAAATGCATTATTTAGCCTCTGCCGGTTTCTCTGATACCGGGACATGCATTGATTAGAGTCAGACTCTTGAAGCAGCCCTCGACGATGAGATTATCATGAGTTAAAACATATTTTATATCTTTAATAATGAAGAAATATGAAGAACGAAAAACTGATATGCAAGGCAAAACTTTTCATAAATAGACTTGAGAGATTTTGCGTGATGACACAAGGCCATTTTGTCTCTCTTTCATAAAAATGTCCACCCAGAAGTCTTTCATTAACCAACTTTGTGATAAAGCATGCTTTGGGGGAAGCAGGATGTGGTAACAGATTAACTGGATGCAAACTCACTTTAATCTATCTCTTTGACAGATTTGACCTCTTTGAGGTGTGCTCTCTGAGGCTGTGCTATCTCATTGCCTCTGTCTGAATGTCACAGCACCTGCTTAAAGTAGAGTCATTATTTATATTTTTCATGCAGGTACACATCAAGCAGACACCTGTTAAAAGAGCTGTTTTTTTCAGCACATTGCAAAGAAACATTTCTGGTTTTATTATTTAAAGTTGAACTGTGTCATTTTTTTCAATGTTAAAAAAATATGCATGCTTAATATTGTAGAGACTACTATTAGGTACAATGCCAGATGGAGGAGTGTTCAGGAAACCAGTTTAAAAGTCATTATTTTTGCAGTTCGATTTTTCTGTTACAGTAAGTACACAGTTTAGCTTTAATTGTATAATGATATGTTTTGCTATTGTATATCTCTAAGTTTTCCCTTTTCCAGATCATTTCAGACTCTAATTTCTGTTTTTATTGAAATGTTACAATATATTAATACCGTTTTTTTTTTACTTTCTTTTCCTTTTTTGCTTGCTTGCTGTGTCTATTTTCAAAATGAACAGGTAAGCTCTTTTTTACTGCCTTATTAAGTGGATGCAAATTTTGCAGCCTGCAGTTCTTGATATAATTGTGATATATCAGCCATCCAGTCTGCCTTTTTTATGTGTGAGCGGTACCTGTGCATTGTGTATTTGTCTCTTTGTTCTTGTGCTTTTCTCTGTCTTATCTTGAGGGCAAAATGAATAATTTGTCTGTTTACCTAACGGTTATTACATAACATGTTTTATTAAGCTCTCTTACATCTCTTCATCTCTCTTCCTCTCTACTTCTTTTCCCTTACTTTTTCATTTACATTACTTATATATTCGAGTATCCAACTGTGATCAGAGTAATTCTAAAATAATTATCAAATATTTGCAAATTCAGCACCCTTTCTGAGGGGTTGCATGGAACTTCTTAAAGCTTTTCTTAAACAGTGGTTTAGGTTTTCACCAACATGCACGATAGCAAAGGAAAGTTTAATGAGTGCAGTTTTCTCTCTGAAACTATAGGTCCATAACTAGCCCAGCATTCTTGTCATTCTCACATAAATCCAAGGACACAGCTTTTAAAGCTCCATATTCTATAATCATCTGCTCCGATGTGCTTGAAGGTTACATTAACTTAAGGATTTTTAACACCTACAGCATAATAGTTAATTGCTTGTTGGTACATGTTGTTGCTGGCATGTGTACTCCTGTTTCTCACTGATTTGTGTCACATGTAATATACTTAATTTGCTTCACATTATTGTTTCTTTTCAAGTTTTCAAACTTAAATTATCTCTACTGACAAGACAAACTCAGATTAGCGGGAATTTCCATGGTGGTCCAGGCTGGTTTAATGCTGGTTAGTGCTGGTTTGGTGATGGTCTAGCTGGTGGACCATCATAACCATGATGTTCACCAGCAAAAAATCTTCATGGTCTTTCCAGTGAAGCTGCAGCAAAAAGTATGGTCTTTTCAGTAAAGCTGTTTGACCAAGGAAATTTTGGTGGTTAAGCTCAACATAAACCATATTTGGATAGCATTAGTTTTATATGCGGACGTGGCATAATGTAATAACTACCAGAGCTTCTCAGTGATTTCAAAATTACAGTGGTAAAAATTACTGCGTGTTTTACCTACTATAAAACACCCTTTAAAAATAGCCACTGGTAATATTAATCCATCGTGAATTGACATGTTGGTAAAAAGCCTGTAAATCTGCTCTTTCCAGCCCTTGAGCCCTTTAAATGTCACTGTTTCTTAAGTTCTTTTTGTGTTTGAAGTGGATGTTGGTCAAGAGAAGACACCAGGAAATGTTAGATGTGCTTCACAATTTCAGATAATGCTGGCTTTTGCAGATGAACTGATGCATGTTTTTCTCAAGCTTTGTATGCTGTCGATTGTTAATTTACCCATGTAAAAGAGAAAGAAATGAGTGTGTTTCCTTTTGATTAGGAAAATTAGAAGGAACATAAGCACGTAATTTTTTATGATTTGAGCAGAGTAACGTCATGGTTACTTGTGTAACCTCCGTTCCCTGATGGAGGGAACGAGACGTTGTGTCGATGTTGTGACACTAGGGGTCACTCTTGGGAGCCTGAGACACCTCTGGTCTTTGATAAAAGGCCAATGAAAATTGGCGAGTGGTATTTGCATGCCACTCCCCCAGACATACGGGTATAAAAGGAGCTGGTATGCAACCACTCACTCAGGTTTAATGCTGAGGAGCCGAGACAAGGTCCGGCCATTTCAGCGGGTAGTTCAGCATTGTGGCAGGAGGGACAAAATGTCTTGTTCCCTCCATCAGGGAATGGAGGTTACACAAGTAACCATGACATTCCCTATCTGTCACTCACTCGACGTTGTGTTGATGTAGTGACACTAGGGGTCCCTATACGAAATGCCACAACTGGCTGAACTGTGTTATGTGAACTGGCGGTGTGTGGTGGGCAGACCACTGTGTGCCTCATAGCCAGCACACCAGGTCGACACGTAACTTCCCCCAACATAGTTATGAGTGTCGAACAGCCCTTTGGAGACAAGTCGACTACCCAAAAGATAGAGACAAGCTAACCCAGTTGGGGTCTCTTTTCCCCTTCTCTTTTTCCACTCCCTAAAAAAGAAGGGGGATTGGAATTATCCGACTGGGTCGCCAGGTCTTTCTGACCATGTGGAGAGTCTTCAAGGTAGATCCTACCCAATGGGGGAGGAGTTACTACAAACATGGAGACTGGGGCAGAGGGGCTCTGCCCAAGGAAGACACAGTTTGCCAACAGGGAAATGAATTAGCGGAAGATATATATCGCATGGGGTTAGCCTTACAGGGAACCGCCACATGTGGAGCACCTACCCCAGAACAGGACTCTTAGTTAGCACGTGTACTGGGCCGGCAGCGAGTCTCTCTGAAAACTCGACTGCCACAGGGCTCGGAGGAAGTCAATCAGGGAACAAAGTTTGTGAACACTACTGGGAAATAATGCCGCATGTCTTCAGTTCAAAAGGAGGTGGAAGGCGCTATGTGCAAGCGATACACCCGGCCAGCTATCTCGGGCTTATCCACTTGTATTGCGTGCCACTCCCTGGAATGAAACCGGTTCCACCTGGAGATTGTAGAACCTTGCAAAGGTGTTGGGTGTTGCCCAGCCTGCTGCTCTGCAAATGCCTGTTAGAGAGGCACCGCTGGCCAGGGCCCAGGAGGCCGCTACACCCCTGGTAGATTGGGCTCATAGCCCTACTGGGGGCGGCGTGTCCTGGGCATGATATGCCATAGTTATGGCGTCAGTGAGCCAGTGGGAGGTCCTCTGCTTGGAGACAGCGCTTCCTGTTCCGCTGTGCACCAAAGCAGACAAAGAGTTGCTCAGAGATTATAAAGCTCTGCGTGCGATCCAAATAGATGCGCAAAGTGCGCACCGGACACAGCAACAACAGGGCTGGGTCTGCCTCCTCCTGTGGCAGCGCTTGCAGGTTCACCACCTGGTCCCTAAAAGGGGTCGTGGGAACCTGGTCGGGGTCTCAGGATCACATGAGAGTAGCCTGGACCGAACTCCAGGCACATTTCACTGACAGAGAACGCTTACAGGTCTCCTACCCTCTTGATGGAAGTGAGCGCAGTCAGGAGGGCAGTCTTCAAGGAGAGTGCCTTAAGCTCGACTGACTGCAAAGGCTCAAAGGGGGCTCTCTGTAGACCCTGAAGAACTACAGAGAGGACCCATGAGGGAACGAGGCACGGTCTGGAGGGATTCAGCCTCCTGGTGCCTCTTAGGAACCTGATGATCAGGTCGTGCTTCCCTAAGGACTTACCGTCGACTGCGTCGTGGTGTGCTGCTATGGCAGCAATGTACACCTTCAAGGTGGAAGGGGACAGCCTCCCTTCCAACTTCTCCTGCAGGAAGGAAAGCACTGATCCGACTGCGCATCTCTGGGGGCCTTTCCATTGGGAAGAACACCACTTAGCGAACAGACACCACTTAAAGGCATACAGGCGCTTCGTAGAGGGGGCCCTAGCCTGAGTGATCGTGTCTACCACCACAGGTGGTAGACTGCTTAGGTCTTCCGTGTCCCGTCCAGGGGCCAGACATGGAGATTCCAGAGGTGCTGAAGTGGTCTCATATGCATCAACCCGAGCAGGGTGGCCACTGCTGAGGATGCCGTATGCCACAGGAGCCTCTGAAAAGGTTTTAGTGGAACTGCTGTTTTCTGTTTGAATGCCTTCAAACAGGCCAACACCGACTGGGAGCGCTCGTTCATGAGGCGCGCTGTCAAAGAGACTGAGTTCAACTCCAAACCGAAAAAAGAGATGCTCTGAACCGGGAGGAGCTTGCTCTTTTCCCAGTTGACCCGAAGCCCTAGTCTGCTGAGGTGTGAGAGCACCAAGTCCCTGTGTGCGTACAACATGTCCCGAGAGTGAGCTAAGATTGGCCAGTCATCGAGATAGTTGAGCATGCGAATGCCCACCTCCCTTAGCGGGGCAAGGGCTGCCTCTGCGAACTTTGTGAAGATGCGAGGACATAGGGACAGGCCGAAAGGGAGGACCTTGTACTGATATGCCTGACCCTCGAATGCAAACCGCAGGAAGGGCCAGTGTCGAGGAAGGATCGAGACATGGAAATACGCGTCCTTCAGGTCTACCGCTGCTAACCATTCTTGATGCTGGACGCTCGCCAGAATGCGTTTTTGCGTCAGCATCTTGAACGGAGCCTGTGTAAAGCCCGGTTCAATGCTCGCAGGTCCAAGATTGGCCGCAACCCACCGCCTTTTTTCAGTACGATGAAGTTGTAAAACCCCTTCTTCATCTCGGCCGGAGGGACAGGTTCTATCGTGCCCTTCCGCAGGAGGGTAGCGATCTCCGCGCGCAAGGTAGAAGGGTTTTTGTCCTTCACCAAGGTGAAGTGGATACCGCTGAACCTGGGCGGACGCCTGGCAAACTGAATCGCGTAGCCGAGTCGGATGGTCCGGACAAGCCATCGTGACGGATTGGAAAGCGCAATCCACGTATCCAAGTTCCGCGCAAGGGGGACCAATGGGACAACGTTGTCGGACGTACCGGCAGGTGGGGCCTCGCGGCGGGGCGGAGCTCGAGGTGCCACACCATGTCGTGGCCATGCTGAGCCTAGGGACATCGAAGCACTTACCTGGCTCCTTGTGACCACCCCCGGAACAGCCTGGGATGGGGGAGGAAGAGGCCTGTCCTCGTGACAGGTGACCCCTAGTGTCACTATATCGACACAACATCGAGTGAGTGACAGATAGGGAACGCCTGTTTTACACCGCACGCCGAAGCAGGACAGAACCAGTGCGTATTTTTTTCAGCATTCATGCTAACAAATGCTATTTTCTATTTACATCGGAAGCAGAAGCAGAGCGCCAGAGCATGGCAGAGGCAGCACGTGAGCAGCAGTGCAGTGGGAGTTTCGGCGTTAAGTCTATTTTTTCTGCTGTTACTGAATTAAAGTTAAAGTGCACTGTTGATGGACATTATGGAGAGGAGTTGACACGAAAAAATAGATTAAGACAAATTAAGTATATATTTGTAGTCTAGTGTGTTTTTGTTTTAATTACAGTTCGTGGGAAAAAAATTAAATGACACAAAAACAAAATGTAATTATTTTAATTATTTAGCTTAAGCAGACATCAGATTTTATCATTTAAAACTACAGTTTACTACAAGTCACAGCCATAAACGAACAAAATAAAACTGCCCTTTTATATACCATTTCACTGAAAGCAGGGTTAACAGCAATACTCATATACAGCCGAGTGTGCTACCAAATGTAAACAAATGCACACGACAACATGTTTGTTGGGTAAATTCAGAAATGAACTCAGTCTTCTATTGAAAAACACTGTATTAAAGTGCTCTATTGCCCTCAACTTTTAATAAGGATTAATTAACAAAGGAAAAAACGTGGGAAGCTGTTGTACCTGGCTGTTGGTGAAGATGGTGAGTTAACCTACTGGAAGTGCATCATTTTTGTGAGGAAAGTACTTAACACTTAAACGTTTTGGCTGGTGTTTGAACAAAGAGATATTGCTATTCAATGGTTGTGCATAATTACTTTTTTCTTACTATAAGTGTGATCGAGCCAAATCAAGTGATCAAACCATCCTCTGTTATGCAAAACAACATTTAGGCTCATTATCCTCCCCTCCACTAAATAATGATGTTTAAAAATGAGCAGAGCTTATTGTGTTGGCTGTCACTACATTAAATAATTTAACAAGACTGCATTAGATAACACCAGCATCATGTAAATAAGATTTCATGACGATCAATTTTGTAATACTTATCAATAGCACACTCCTGATAACCATTATAACTTTATTTTCTGTATAGAGCGCAGTAGTTTCTGCAGCAGAAATGCTGCTGGTGTAAAAGCACACACGCGTTGTTTGCTGCGAAATTGTCATGACACACTGCTTCGGTTCGGCTCACGAACTGCTTTGGTGTACGATGTAAAACAGGCATAAGTGTGGCAATTGTGTTGAGCCTCGTGTTTCAGAACATATATTCCAGAGGGACAAAAAAAAAAAAAAAAAAAAAATGTGAAGGGATTGTCCAGATTTTTAATTAAAGAGTGTAATATAAGGTTACATGCTTTTAAATGTCACCAAATCTGTTGTATTTAGCCAGATATTTCAATCAGTTTCTTATAATAATCACAGGTACAGTATATTCTCATGTTCAATATTTCCTGCATTATTAATCATCACAGTATACATTTTTGAATGGGTCAGTTATGCTTGAAAGCAGTGTGTAAATGCAGTAAACACACCCATCTCTGCGATTTATTATTGACATCACTTATCCTATGTGAATCGACTGTAAACATTATAGATGTCCCCGGTAATAATACTTCACGGACATGTGTTCGGAAAACTAATCCCATCCGAATAGGACTTTGAAATAGGACTTTTTACTCATTCCAAATTAATTTATGCAATACAAATGACTGATTCATGTCAATAACCTGTAAAATGCTCCCATTGTCTAAGAAACAAACCCTCATGTTTTCTTTCTTCCATAGTACACAAAATGTATTTTCCTTTTAAAATCATGGTTTATAGGTTTATATTTTGTGTAAGGGGTTTGGCATAGGAAAAATCGTAAGAACGCTTGTTCAAAAACTCGATGTTGCTCTTTTTTCCGGTTAAAATTATTGGCTAAGGTTTAGGTTTGGGCTTAAACTTAGGAAAAATCACAAAAACATCATTCATTGTTTTGTTTAGTTTTTTCTCTATAGGATTAAATGTCATACATTTTTGTACAAGACAGCTCATACAATTTCTTATGATTCCACCATCACACGCTATTATTATGACATATCATGCATGAGATCAGGTTGGTTAAGTCAGTTTTCTAGTGGGGACACCAACACACCAGCTTCCAAAACACAACATGCTGGTGACCAAAAACTGGGCTTTTAAACTGGGCACTGAAAAAAAAAATATAATCTTCTTTCCCTTCTCAACTTTCTGCAATAGGATTCATTAAACACAAAAACTCTATGCTTCACAACGTGAAGTCACCGTATGAAATCTGAAATTCTCAGTCAGAGCAAACCTCTGCTATAATACTCCGTTCAGCTCACAAATGAGGCAAATCAATTTTCATATTATTCGATTTTCCATTTGATTCTCTTGGCTAGGGAGATATGAAAACTGAGCAGGTATCAATGTGTAGCATCAGCAAAACAGATGCACTGCTGTGTGTAACATATGCGTCCCCTGAGGGTTCCCACAACTGTCAAGAAACACAGTGTTAATGCTGAGACGTGGAATGTTGTGTGCAGATCCAGTCTCATGAGGTCATTGCAAAATGGAATAAAGAATTTTGATTATGTTATTGCTTTAAATATCAGAGCAAGTGGATCATAGCTTGCAGAGAGATCAGGACTAGTGACTTCAGGTTTGACTACCTGAGAAGTATGTGGTAGGACTAGCAATCAGAGACTCTCATTGTTCTCAGTGGCATTCAGAAAAGCTTGAGAAAACAAGTCATGAAGGCACATGGAGATTTCGTTACAAATGTATGTACAAATGTAAGTACAATAAGCTAAGACAATGCTGACAGTGGAAGGGGACAGAGCTTGTTATATTGAGGAAAAGTTTAGTGATGCCCTGTTCACCAGAGCGGCAGTGATTGCGCAAGTCAATTCACACAAACAAGAGTGGTGTTATTTTGTCAGGAACCATGCTGATATACAGTACAATAGCACAATTGCAAGTGTGATATTACTTTCATGCAGCAGTTCAATAAACAAAACATTGGACTTACTTTATATTAGGTCTATTTAACTACTTTTTATTTACTTAAGCATTTGAGACAATGTACATATTATGTACATACGTGTTATTGCATTGTGCTTACATTTAAAGTACCTGCATTTAATTACATTGGTAGTTATACAGTTAAACTTACCCCTAAACCTAAATCTAACCCTATCACAACCCCAACCCTTACCCTAAACACTAACCCTAACCCCTACCCCTAACCGAACCCCTACTTCTTATCCTACCCATACCTCAACCTTAGTAGCAGTAAATATGAATCTTGTTAGAATTTTGCAGAACAATATATAGTTACACAATAAATACATTGTATTGTATGTATTTTAATGTTAGTACATAGTAGTTAAAGATAACTAATAAAAAGTGGAATGTAAAAGTCTATATTGAGTATCGGACTTATGTTTCAGTCAAAATTTGGCCTGTAAGTTTGTATATTTTTTCCCAGTGTTGCCATATTAAAAATCAGCACACTTGGATCGCTTTTTATCCAATCGGATTAGAAGACCATAAGTAACTGTTGTATAAATAATGATACAAATTTGCAGTTGCGAATCTGGAAGCCATAGTTAGATTGACATCTGTGGAATGAGGACATATACAGGTAGCCATCACCCCTCTGCCCATTGGCAGTTCCCAACCAGCTTGGCTCGGAAATACACATGCACACACTTGTGCCTGTCTGGCATGTTTGCTAGCATACTTTCCCTCTGCTGTGACCTTTTCCAACTGGTACATTGCAGGGTTTGTGTGGGAGGTTAAGGTGGTGTGACTTTTCCACGCTTCAGCAGCATCCTATTCTCATCACAGATGCAAACTCATTAGCCATGACACTCTGAAAACAATATGAGCTGACAGCAGCCTGTAATCATTAGCAAATGAGCAAATTACATACATAATCGTGGGTAGGGATTCCAGGGAGTGTTTTCGCTCCCAGAGAAAAGTTTAAGAAAAGTAACATGAAAGCTTTTCTTTGCTTGGTTTTGCTTTTATAAAAGTGTCAAAAATGTGATTCAAAGAGAGCTGAAGTTGAAGTTTTGTTGAAATAATTATATTTTATCTACCTGAGTAGCATGTACCATGGACTTGTTTACAGACTGGCACTTTCTAGACCTTGTGGACCAAATAAAATAAAATACACTCACTAAGCACTTTATTAGGAACAATACAGTGCATCCGGAAAGTATTCACAGCGCTTCACTTTTTCCACATTTTGTTATGTTACAGCCTTATTCCAAAATGGATTAAATTCATTATTTTCCTCAAAATTCTACAAACAATACCCCATAATGACAAAGTGAAAGAAGTTTGTTTGAAATTTTTGCAAATCTATTAAAAATAAAAAACAAAAAAAATCACATGTACATAAGTATTCACAGCCTTTGCCATGACACTCAAAATTGAGCTCAGGTGCATCCTGTTTCCACTGATCATCTTTAAGATGTTTCTACAACTTGATTGGAGTCCACCTGTGATAAATTCAGTTGATTGGACATGATTTGGAAAGGCACACACCTGTCTATATAAGGTCCCACAGTTAACAATGCATGTTAGAGCACAAACCAAGCCATGAAATCCTAGGAATTGTCTGTAGACCTCCGAGACAGGATTGTATCGAGGCACAGATTTGGGGAAGGGTACAGAAAAAAGTCTGCAGCATTGAAGGTCCCAATGAGCACAGTGGCCTCCATCATCCGTAAATGGAAGAAGATTGGAACCACCAGGACTCTTCCTAGGGCTGGCCGCCCGGCCAAACTGAGCGATCGGGGGAGAAGGGCCTTAGTCAGGGAGGTGACCAAGAACCCGATGGTCACTCTGACAGAGCTCCAGCATTTCTCTGTGGAGAGAGGAGAACCTTCCAGAAGAACAACCATCTCTGCAGCACTCCACCAATCAGGCCTGTATGGTAGAGTGGCCAGACGGATGCCACTCCTCAATAAAAGGCACATGACAGCCCGCCTGGAGGACTCTCAGACCATGAGAAACAAAATTCTCTGGTCTGATGAAACAAAGATTGAACTCTTTGGCCTGAATGGCAAGCATCATGTCTGGAGGAAACCAGGCACCGCTCATCACCTGGCCAATACCATCCCTACAGTGAAGCATGGTGGTGGCAGCATCATGCTGTGGAGATGTTTTTCAGTGGCAGGAACTAGGAGACTAGTCAGGATAGAGGGAAAGATGAATGCAGCAATGTACAGAGACATCCTTGATGAAAACCTGCTCCAGAGCGCTCTGGACCTCAGACTGGGGCGAAGGTTCATCTTCCAACAGGACAACGACCCTAAGCACACAGCCAAGATAACAAAGGAGTGGCTACGGGACAACTCTGTGAATGTCCTTGAGTGGCCCAGCCAGAGCCCAGACTTGAACCCGATTGAACATCTCTGGAGAGATCTGAAAATGGCTGTGCACCGATGCTCCCCATCCAACCTGATGGAGCTTGAGAGGTCCTGCAAAGAAGAATGGGAGAAACTGGCCAAAAATAGGTGTGCCAAGCTTGTAGCATCATACTCAAAAAGACTTGAGGCTGTAATTGGTGCCAAAGGTGCTTCAACAAAGTATTGAGCAAAGGCTGTGAATACTTATATAAATGTGATTATTTTTTCGTTTTTTATTTTTAATAAATTTGCAAAGATTTCAAACAAACTTCTTTCACGTTGTCATTATGGGGTATTGTTTGTAGAATTTTGAGGAAAATAATGAATTTAATCCATTTTGGAATAAGGCTGTAACATAACAAAATGTGGAAAAAGTGAAGCGCTGTGAATACTTTCCGGATGCACTGTATGGTCCTAATAAATTGCCCGATGTGGTCTTCTGCTGTTGTAGCCCATCCACCTCAAGGTTCGACGTGTTGTGCACTCTGAGATGCTATTCTGCTCACTACAACTGTACAGAGTTGTTATCTGAGTTACTGTATCCTTTCTGTCAGCTCAAACCAGTTTGGCAATCTCCGTTGACCTCTCTTATCAACAATGCCTTTCTGACCACAGAACTGCTGCTCACTGGATGTTTTTTTTTTTTTTGGCACCATTCTGAGAAAACTCTAGAGACTGTTGTGCATGAAAATCCCAGGAGATCTGCAGTTACAGAAATACTCAAACCGGCCTGTCTGGCACCAACAATCTTGCCACGGTCGAAATCACTGAGATCACATTTTTCCCCATTCTGATTGTTGATCTGAACATTAACTGAAGCTCCTGACCCGTATCTGCCTGATTTTATGCATTAGACTGCTGCCACACGATTGGCTGATTAGATAATCTCATGAATAAATTGGTGTATAGGTGTTCCTAATAAAGTGCTCAGTGAGTGTAGGTCTTCAATTATGTCTTTATGAAAGAAAAATCAGTTAAGGAAAATACAGAGACTTGCATTATTTGTTCACAATTTTAAATTGGAATTTTGGTCCCTGGAGCAATTAAAATTTATCAGTAATTTAACACAGTGGTGCTTAATGAACATTTAGCTTTTAACTCTACTTTTTAATGCCAACTACCCAAACAACTGAAGAAATAAGCTGCAATTAAATCCCAGTGTAGAGGTTGATCAGGAAAGTTTGTAGAAATCTAATGTTGGATTTGGAACTGTAGAATAGCGGATAGCAGATTGTGCTCTGACACACTGAGCTATGGCACTCAAATGGGGTCCATTTGTCTCAATCATTTCCCCCCATCTTTTTCTTCCTCTATCTATTATACCTGTCAATAAAAGTGGCAAATGGCTTTTTTCTGCCATAATAACAATCAGGGACTTGTTTCACATCACGATATTCTGAATGTAAGTAGTAGGCCAGTACTTTTCTTTGCAACTTTTTCCTAGTGTTGGTTAAAGACTTCATAAAACCATAATGTATGTAGCATACATGGATCTTCTCCATAAAGCTTAGTTTACCTAATGAGAGAAAAAAATAGCAATGCATATGCTGCTTTGGGAAACATGTGAAGCACATCATTAAAATATAAATGTATCAGGAAACCATTCCCAGGTTTTATCATCTGGTACATGTTTTTTTTTAAGATCATTCTGATCGAAACATTGCTGTGTTATTAATTATTATAATTAATAAAAGGGAATAATTAAACAGTGTGCAGATCCACAGTTTTATTTCAACATGTTTTTTGAACCCATAAAAAGCTTCTTGGGATTTTCTTGTCAGCAGGTGTTGTTTTTCAAAGCTGATCACTCTTTTAACCAAAAATAAAATCTGGTGTAAAAGATTTTTACAGTATTATCACATTCATAATGACATCTGATGAAAAGAAAAATCTTACAGACTCTTATGCACTTTTATCTGCAGGGTACTAATCTCTCTTTAATGCTTGCAAGGTAGAGAGAGAGAAAGGAATAGGGTGATTCTGAGGGAGGCAAGGATAGACAATACTGCTAAATCAATAACAAGTTCTGCCATTGTTGTTTTTGGCATTACTCTGCCAAGCTGCTGTAAGGAAACTGGATGGATTCACTCATTATTTGCCATTACTCACCCAGTTCTCACTTTAATGGCTGGGAACACGTCCCTTATTTCTCAAAGCATGTCACTGATGACTGTATAAAACCAAGTGCCATAGTGCTATACAGGATATACTGAATACGATAGCCAGTTCCTCAGGTCTGTATATTTTAGTCTCCCTTGTCAGGCAAGGATTTATCACCTACATTTTACTGGGGCACAGCTCATGCCCCAGTAAAAACAGTCTAGTACTGTCCTGAAGTAGTGTATAAAGTACTTGATCTTTGCAACCTTTTTACTGTTGTTGATTAAAGAGCCTTAGACCACTCATAAGTACATCATACTGTATGTAATGTATCGATCTTCCTCTTAAAGCTTAGTTTAACTGATGAGAAAAGTGATGCAATACAAGTAAACAATGCAATATAAGCATCCCAAATGCAAATGCTGGTTTGAGAAACACGATAAGCTCTATATTAAAAGGGATTGTTCACCCAAAAATTATAATGTTGTCATCATTTACTCACCATGATGTTGTTCTAAAGCTGCATGACTTACTTTTTTCTGTGTAACACAAAAATTATGTTAGGTAGTATGTTAGTCTCAGTCACAATTAACTTTCATTTTATGGAGAAAAGATGCAATAAAAGTGAATTGTGACTGAGGTCATCATTCTGCCTAGCATCTCCTTTTGTGTTTCATGGGAGAAAGAATGTCATATGGGTTTGGAACAACATGAGGGTAAGTAAATTATGACATACTTTCCATATTTGGGGAAACTATCCATTGCAGCCATGTGTGACTTTCAGCACTGTATTCTGCATAGCTCTGATCTTAGCAGTTAAAGTATACCATTTGTATCTCAGGGGAGAATTACACTAGAGTATTAATTAAACTAGTGGGACTTACAGTGACACTTGAATGATTTTATTTGGTGATTCAAAAGCTAACAGATATTTTTTTTTTTATTTTTTTTTTTAACAGAACATGAAAAGCAATGGTTCACTTAATACATGTTTGCTTAGGCCAGAGGTTCTGTTTCTTATACTTGCATAACCATTGTTAGCTAATCACATGGGTACCAGAGTTGTAGTAGACTCTAACTAATGTGGAATTGGACTTTTTCCCGAGATCAGTCGAGTCCCTTACAAAAAAAAAAAGGAAAAAAAAAAAAGGCCTGGTTATTATCATGGGCTGTCTGGTGGCTGCTTTCCAGCATGCATGCAAGAAGAGTGCTTGTGACTCGCTACTGCGTCTGTGTGTGAGAATGGTCAAAATGCCTGTCTTGGTGAGATATTGAAAACTGTGTTGACTTGGTCTACCCACAGAAACAAAGAGTAATATACAGATATACCTGAGAAATTTACAAGTTTTAAGACACTAGCCAGGACATTAGTTTTTGCAAAACTCTTTTATTAAGATGCGATGCCACGAGCCTCCCAAACTTGGGCATATCTAGATATTATTTTTCACTTATAATCAGTTTTTTTTTTTTTTTTTTAACAGCCTGCTAACTTACCTGCAAATACCTTAATTACAGTGGGTAAGCAACCAGATTGAGCCTTACTACCGTGGGGAGTACCGCCACGTGAAAACTTTAAATTGTCACACATAAGACATGTTTGCAAAATCACTGCCAGGAGGTGCATTTGTTAGCCCTAATGAAAAAACAACAACAATGAATTTAATTAATGGTGTTAAACCGCGTTATAATTGACCCGGCTAGTTAGCAGTGTTAGACTAAAAGTGTTAGACCCGCTCATAAGTGTGGTGTGTGTGTGCGTGTGCACGTGTGCTTATTTTTTATTTTTTTAAATAATATTCTTTAAAGACACAGCGGTTGGTGTGGAGTATTTAAAAACTGAAGTTCTTTGTAAGTCATATATGGACCGATAGCTCAGGCGCTGTGCGCTTGCATCAACTGATACTGTCTTTCTTGTAAATCATGGGTTCGAGACCAGCTTTACTTATCTTATTGTCTGTTTGGATACATGTAGAAAGTAAACGGCATCCTGCAGATTCACAAAAAATAATTTTGCGCTGTTGCTGCTACTGACACTGTCTCCTGTAAGATCATTGTTGATCATTTGTTCATATTATACTATATATATATTTTTTTTTACATGGTATTTCACTTATATTTGTTTCCACAATTGTGTTTTAAAGGTAAAATCATTGGCGATACAGTCACATAGGGTGGCAACATTCATTATTACATGATAAAGTTTATTATTCAACTTAATTGCATTATACAGTAGCCTATAATTGCATGAGTGTAGTTCACAATAGTGAGGGACATTATTGTATGGGTCATTCTACATCATTCTCCAGTGTTACGGTTTAACTGGGGCTGAGTTCTGAATAAACTTACGACATAATGTTGGCATCCGTGTACAGATGAAATTAAGTGGTATAATAAGAATGGCAGAATGATGTAAAAATAAATAAATAAATAAATAAATAAAAAACTTACAGAGGCAGGAGATTTGATCTGGTTCAAAAACAATATGATCAGCGAAACTTCACACAGCATTATCAGTTTGAACTATTAGGCAGCAAAAACAGTAGTGACCATCTTTATGTTCAAATGAGGTTTCTTTATTCAGTGTGAAATGGTGCACATTATCAAACAATGTTAATGCCATGTTAAATTGTGCTTCACGTTCATAATATGATGGTCCCCCCAATGGTTACTATATTAACACCATATTACTGTAGTAATACCATTGTTGATGTCATCAAATCTATGTTTTCTACCAAAAAACATGGTTACTACAATATTACTACAGTAAAACTACCTTTATATTATTTTTTATTTATTATAAATAGTAATAAAGAAAATATTACAAGTGGAGTCAAGAAACAGAATGGGAAAAATAACATGCCAAATGCAGAACCGAACCCTGGTTATACAGAAACAGGCACACCGACATTACGCTCCACGCCATTGGAGCGACACGCTCAATGCACTTTGTTGTGCATTTCTATGTTGCCAAATAGACTACTGGGGTTACATCGGAATGTAAATAGTCACTCTGAAAAATAATCACTCCGAAAAATAATCAGTGTTATCAAGCTTTATGGCAACATTTGTTAATAGCAAATATCATCTACTAATAAAATACTACGACAGATAATGAATAACAAAGCTCGTAACCTACAGGTTTGAACAGCACAGCTTTTCTGGTTATTATGTAAAACTCTTTAACGCATGTATTGAGACAAATATTTTACAAATAATGTGGTCACAATACTTCTATCAGGAAGACATTGTCTGCGAGACTTGAGTAAAATTTAAGATGACATTTATCTGATGAATATGAAACAGGAATGTAATGTCTTTCTTTGGCGTAAGCCCCGTCTGGCTGTCCGAAGAAGTTGTACTTGGAACCGTCAGATCCTGCTGGAGATCCTGAGGAGGCAGGGGCAAGGAGCCTACCCCAGTGCAGGCAGGACTCAACTGGTGGCAGTGGGGTGGTGGAGGTTGCCATGTTGTCACATTAAAACAGCAATGTGATAGATTGTGAACAAAGTTATGAAGCGATGGCTGATGCATGATTGGCTAGAAGTTACCTAGTTAATGGTGTGATGATGTACAGCTGCGAGTCTTCCCACTAGAACTACGCTGCACTTACATTTTCACCTTAATTCATGTAATGGAAAATTGTGATTCTTTTTCAAATATTTTCAAATATTTTATTTGATAAGTATTCTGCTCCCATAAATAATGATTCTGTTCACCTTTTATTTTATTTTTATTGCCAGGAGAATATAACATAATGTGGCACAATAATATACATATAAATGAATTAATTCACATTTGATTATCCAGTTTAAAAATAGAAAATATGGGCTAGCTTATCGGCACATTAAAAGAAAGCACAGGTTTAGTCTTAACAGTTTTTGGAAGTCACAATTGTTTGAGTATTAGTTCTAATTATGCTCGCTCATAACGTCTGTGCATATGTATAAAATACTCATAAATGTTAATTCTTTCTAATGAAATGTGAATGAATAAATGCAAATAAATAACTCTCCAATGCGTAGATGTCCTCGTGAAGCGATGGCTGATGCATGATTGGCTAGAAGTTACCTAGTTAATGGTGCGATGATGTACAGCTGCGAGTCTTCCCGCTAGAACTATGCTGCACTTACATTTCCACCTTAATTCATGTAATGGAAAATTGTGATTCTTTTTCAAATATTTTCAAATATTTTATATGATAAGTATTCTGCTCCCATAAATAATGATTCTGTTCACCTTTTCTTTTATTTTTATTGCCAGGAGAATATAACATAATGTGGCACAATAATATACATATAAATTAATTAATTCACATTTGATTATCCAGTTTAAAAATAGAAAATATGGGCTAGCTTATCGGCACATTAAAAGAAAGCACAGGTTTAGAGTCTTAACAGTTTTTGGAAGTCACAGTTGTTTGAATATTAGGTCTAATGATGCTCGCTCATGCATATGTATAAAATACTCACAAATGTTAATTCTTTCTAATGAAATGTGAATGAATAAATGCAAACAAATAACTCTCCAATGCGTAGATGTCCTCGTGAATGCTGAATGCTGCAGTAAAGTCTTTATCATGCGTCTCCATTACAACGTTTGCCTACAAAAACAAAAAAAAAAAAGAAAGAAATGTTTTTGTTGTTCTTCTTTCTCCTCTTTTTTATATTTTTTATGGTGGTTGGCAAAACCAGCTTTACTTGCCCTTACTGCCTCCAACTTAATGATCGTTACATTGGGAGAAAGAGCTCTGAGGCGTTCAGCTCTGGCCTGTTGAAATTCTATGGTTATAGCGCCCCTTAGCTGTTTAGAGCTGCTAATGAGCTGGTATTGATTCATTCACGCAGTGATTGCTGCGGTAGAAAGCCTATTCTGAATGGATACCCACTGTAGCTACTAAATGTAACTGCCCTGACCACGAGCACACACATTATTAATGAAAAGAGCAAAATTACCAAATTGCATTGAAACTTAAGCAAGAAGCAAGCTTGGTATAGTAAAGAAGGGAGCTTATGTTTTGACTAGCAGAAACAGAATTTACTTATGTATAAAATTATGAATTGAGAATAGATTTGATTGAGATAAAGCCCTTCGTAGTTAAGAAGGCTTTGAAGTCCTATCATAAATGAAGGACTATTGGTGCTAACCCATAAGATAAAAATCTCTATGCCATAATTATGCAAGTATACCTCAATTGAACAAAACATGTAAATTACAGTGATAAAAAATACAGTGATATTAAAAAATGATTAATTTGATTATTACTTGAATTTGGGCAGCAAAATGCATTTGAGCTGTCATAGAAATGTAATGATCAACACCCACCATTGCATGACACAGTACTTCTCCTTTAAGAGAGAGAGCACGTGACGTGAAAAAGTGATTGACGTGCAATAGGAGTGACCAACAGTCAGTGGCGAATTCTCAGGGCCAGCAAAGCCTTCTCTGCTGGCCTAACATGCCAAATAAATAAATATTTTTAATCCTTTCATTCTCAATCACCCTTTTGCCTATGTATTTTTAATTGCTTTCCACTCTTAATTAATCTACAAACAAATAGAAAAAACAAAAAGTTTATCCAGTCAGAATTTATTCCTTGATGCTTACAAGCAAAGTGTGACAACTGTTTCACAAATCGCGTGCCCGAAGCCATGCACCTTAGCCGAATCAGCATGTGATACTGAGCTCCACCCCATCAGGCTTTCAGAATTTCTTCAGAATCCCTCAACATTGCAAATGAATGAGCAACTAAAGTCAGATTGTCTTTCATCAGCCAATCAGATTGATTTATTTGTTCTTGGTGGGTGTGATCTTTAGGATATGTCCTGGTCGAGGCCTTCTAGCTGGCCTTGAGTGACGCAATCACGCTTTAAGTGATGTATGTAATTCAAGAGCGAAAAGCAAAAGATCAAGCTGTGTGACGAGTCGGCTGTCATCACTGCTGGTATTGCCATTGAGAAAGAGATCCTTATAGATTGTAAAACCTGAGATGCTCTGCATGATCATGCAATTGATTAATTAACCAGGAAAGGAGGACTGATTTTCACTTCAAGTAAATTGGTAAGTGCTTTTTGCATTGTTATAGCAACATCAGGAGTTTTCTAAGTGTAAATTAGGCTGCTTGAGAATTCAGTGTCGGATCAAGTTTTGAAAAGTAGTGCTATGTTCCATTCAACTCGAAAAGTCGGATTTTACAACTTCCTACTAGGAAAAGTGCAATGGAATGCATCTTGAAGTCAGAATTACAACTTGTAGGCTCGTACAGAAATTCTCAACTCCGATTTCGCGAGATGCAGGTGCATGATGTCACACAAACATGTTGACACTCAGGGAGATATACAAAGTAAGTGATAAACATTCACTTTATTCAATTATATCGATAAATGAGTTTGTTTCCACATTACATGGTATTAAAGCTTGTTTAACAAACGCCTGCTGCATAAACAGGTGTATAAACATTATAATTTCTTTTGATAATCGTACACCTGAAGCACAAATGATAACGCTGCAGCATTGTTTATCAGTTGGGTTGCTAGGAGACATCTCTAATGAGAGTCAAACCCCTGCTAAGCTAACGGGAGCATTGCAGTTTTGTTTCCTTAAACGTCATCTTCCGAATATCGGGGAATGGAATGCATTTATGGTTGGAGATATCAAGTATGAATATCCCTCAATCAACTTGAATGGAACGCAGCATAACCGTGTACCCTGAAGAAACAAAATTTATTGCAAGCAATGTTTAAATCGCAAATATTATTAGATAGGTTTTTCCAGGTATTATATACCTCCTTGGTAGATTCATATGAAAAATTATGATTTTTGAATGTCTGTTCGGGAGACGTTCATTTCACAAACAGTCATGCTGCAGTTAAAATTAGGCTTGCTTGAGCATTAAGTGTCTTTTCAAGTTTTGGCTTTCGTGCGTGGACGTGTTTTTAAAATGTCAATTGGTATTATTAGTTAGGTGCGACATAATGTATGATGCATAGGGTGTCTTATTCATTGTGAAACTGTGTTTTCTTAATGCTATGAATCACACTGAAGGCCTAGACTTTAAATGCATGGCCCGCCACTGCCAACAATACATGAGAAGCGACATACAACTAAAGAAAAGAAAAATCAGACCCACACACTGAAATACTTATGCATAAATGACTTATATGCATATGAAACCTGATCCCCTGTGCAAGAGTTGGTCAGGTATGCAAACGCTGTTCCAATTAGTTGAGCCATGTGAACTCAGCCGCGTGATGCGCTGCACGCCGGTGGACACGCTATCCACCATTGTGATACAGAGCACCAAGCACATAGTAAACTAACATTGCCGCTTGAAAAGCAATATGATGGAATGTAAGGATAGATGAACGGGGCATTGAAAACATGATAGAGGAACACCTAGACCCCAATGACCACCAGTTGGTTGCTTTGATGATTGTTCCCCCAAAGAAGAATAGAAGGAGCACCTAGCTTATTTCCTGATGGAGATCTGCTGCTTTGAAGAGCAGGAACCTACAGTGAGTAAATCACGATGCATAATCCAATGTGATGCGACCTTTGCTTTGAAAGTGAGGCATAGTAGCATGTGGCCAGGTTGTGTGTTCCTCTCACATGCGCTTGAGTGAAAGCCACCCGTCGTACGAGCAAAGGAAAACAGCTGTGGGCCTTTTGAGACATAGGCTAGATCGTGATAGGATGAGAAGCTGGAACTGAATGAATGATGTAATGCTACCACGAGTCCTCCACGAGAACCGCAAAAGCTTACGCTTTCATTTCTGCGTATGGAAACTTTGTTGATGAGAGAGGTCAACGAAGAATAGCCAGACTGGTTTGAGCTTACAGAATGGCTACGGTAACTCAGATAAACACTCTGTACAATTGTAGTAAGCAGCATTGCATCTCAGAATGCACAACACCTCGAACCTTGAGGTGGATAAGCTACAATGGCACAAGACCACGTCTGGCAATTTATTAGCACCATAGTGTTCCTAATAAAGTGCTCAGAGAGTGTATGATGAGCTTAGAGTCAATTAGTTGTTTACATTTAACATCTCATTTATAGTAGGAGACTTCACTATGTCTGTATGAGTCTTGTCTCAGACAGAGCCTCTTCTGGTCTTGGTCTCGACTTGAACTAAGACTCAGCCTTCTCCGGTCTTGGTCTTGACTCAGACTTAACCCTCTCTGGTCCCGTCCTGGACTAGTACTTATATGAGCTGGTCACAACCACAGCACTGATGAGTATTCTGCACTAGCACCGAAACTGGACAAACTATAGCAATTTAATACTAACCATAAAGTAAAAATGAAGGGATAATCTCTGTATAACCTGATGTATTATGTATATACGTAACATTTAAAGGATATTAGATGTATGCTTACTATTTAGAGTACTTTAATTTATCTTAAAACTTAAAGTACAACTGACGGTCTAGAAATTGCCTTTAAGTTAAACACACACAGCACTACCTTACTGGAAGCTTTAAACAAGTCCACAATCTATAAATTACATTCCCCTCATGACACATCCCTGTCACAATCAGTAGAGAATCGCCAGACTATGGCTTATCCCTGTGGTTACAATTAGGAAGTCTGTATTCTATAGCTTGGCACTCAGAGCAGTGTGCAATTAGCATGCTGGTTTATACTCAGATTAAAACTCATTTAATTTATATGACTTTGCCTGAACTTCATAATGTCCTTCATGTGTTATCCATTGGTTTTGACAGCAAAACTGATTATTCACACACACACACACACACATACACACACACACACACACACACACACACACACACACACACACACACACACATGTACATACTGTATGTGCAACACAATTGTGTTGAATCATTTTAATACTATCAAAGAATAATAATAATGGGGTTTTCTGTGGTTGGTATGATTTTTTTTGTTGCACATTGTAGTTCAGTCAATCAACACAAGCATTAAATACTTTTCAGGTTGGTACTGTATACATGTGCTGACATTTCAACCCCATTATTACATTAACTCAGGCCACCAAAATGTATTAAAGTGACACAGTAATTAAATTAGGGTCAGTACTGTTTCAAAGAGACGGATAACTGCTGTTCTTCTGAAATGCCAGGAGATATGCATATACAATACGTTATAAATAGAGAAAATTTAATTAATTCATTTCGGGGAGCATGTAATTGTATCAGTACCTCTATTTTGTGTGACAGAGGATTTTTGCTTAAGCTTACGCTGCAAAGTATGTGAATAATGAAATAATAGAAATAATGAATGACAGACTAGGTTTTTCATTTTTGCAGTTGGATTTGCACTGGGACAATGACATTTATGTTTTCACTTCACAGGACAGACTGCACTGTACCTATTTATTTAGGTTCATTGCATTTTTATGTACAGTTATATACAGATGCCAGCATTTATTTAATATTATCATCTTAGATGCATGATCAGCTAATAAGAGATTATGGATTTTAATTGCTTAAGGAATGTTACGGGCAGTGGCGTATCCAGGACATTTTTACTGGGGTGGCCAAGATGTGGCACAGACCTAGTGTGGGGTGGCGATACCGGGAGAACCTTTATGAATGGCACATGATCAAAAGGTGTAAATATCGCATTGCTTTGCTTCAACATCTACACAAAATCAAAATCAAATCAAATCACTTTATTGTCACACAGCCATATACACAAGTGCAATGGTGTGTGAAATTCTTGGGTGCAGTTCCGATCAACATAGCAGTCGTGACAGTGATGAGACATATACCAATTTACAATAACATCAAATTAACACAACACAATTTAAAGTCTAATATACACATGTAGAATAAATGAATTCTTAAACTCATGTTAGCATTCACTGAATTGTTTGTATTCAATATCAGACTGTTGTTTTGACATTTGACAGTTTTCTAATTCCTGTTCTATTTCAACCTATTACAGTTTCTGGGAATCTCTGGTTATTTTAACATAACATCCATTTTTAAATCAGTAATTGTTTAGGAAAAGTCAGTTACACATTTTTAAGAGCTATTCTCATTGTAGAGAATTAATCTGCGTATAACATCAGATATAGTGTATAATCATAAAAAGATACAAGTACAGGTGATAACTGATTGAGGTGCAATTCAATCAATCATTCAATCAATTATTCATTCATTTATTAGCTATAACTGCACTGTCCAGAAGAAATATTGTTAAATTGGGTACAAATCATTGTGTGAAACTGGCTACGAGGGCTTATAGGTGTCTGTCTGGAAACCCCAAAATTGCAGACTGAGCTCTGAATACAGTAAAAAACAAAACTCTATTTACAGTGTCTACTCAGGTTTATTTTCCACATGTTCTGATAGCTTCAATTACTTTGAATATTACCAAATAAAATAGTTAGTCAAATCATTTGCAGCATTTAAGTGCAATTTGCCCTGCCTCTGCATATTTAAAATGTCAAATAAGGTATAAAAACTTTTAAGATTTTATTGGTCTGACTGACCAATAATACACATAAAGAGCTCATAAATAACTCATGTAAAGATTTAAAGTACAGTCTCAGCACAAACCCTTCCATTTCACACACAGGTTAGCCATATATAAAACTTTACCTATTGAACATATACATCTGTAAAACGCTTTACACACCTCCGTCATTAAATCAGAAAACATGGCATTTCATATTTCATGTCAATATAAAGATAACCTGCTGAATGTGGTGTAGGGTCTAGCTTACTCTTTAACCTAGCTACTGTAACAATGAAAAAATGTTTTCACATTCACATGGAAATTCGGGATAAATTAAACGATAGATTAGATGAACATACCTCTCAAATAACAGCTTTCTTTTTGACCACAAATCGACGTCGTCAACTCATTGGAAGTTGGAGGTAGACGCTAGCTCATGTCAGCTTCGTGCTTCTGACTGACTATTATACTCCAGACCTGGCGCCCGCTGCCCGCGACCTGCGGCACCTGCCTGGCCACCCGCGGCCTGCCCCTCCCCCCACTGATCAAAGAGCAGCTCACACAGCTTCAGTCCCACCACTACTATAATGGTCAGAAATATAAAACTGACCCTGGGTCAGTGTGGCTCTAAATCAACAAATGACCTGAGATGTCATCTTTGATTGACAGGTGTTTCTATTGGTTCTTCGTTCTTGTGTTGATGAACATGATGAACTACCAATCAGTTCTGGGGTGGCCACAGGGTGGCCAATGAGATTTCAGGGGTGGCCCAGGCCACCACAGGCCACCCCCTAAAATCGCCACTGGTTACGGGTTCAAGTTCCCTATCTGTCACTCACTCGACGTTGGTGTCGATGTAGTGACACTAGGGGTCACTCTTGGGAGCCCGAGACACCTCTGGTCTTTGATAAAAGGCCAATGAAAATTGGCGAGTGGTATTTGCATGCCACTCCCCCGGACATACGGGTATAAAAGGAGCTGGTATGCAACCACTCATTCAGATTTTCTCTTCGGAGCCGAACGGTCATGCTCATTGAGCTGAATAGCACTGTTCATTCACCTCTGCTGGATCTGACAGCGCATTTCAGCGGCTTCTCCCTCCTCTGCACTGGTGCACTGCAGAGAATGCCCCTGGGCGCTTCGGCAGAAAAACTAGAGAGTATATTTTCTAAAAGAGCGTTTTTCCCCTCTAAAAGAGTATATTTCTCTAAAAGAGCGCACACACGGAACGTCTTTTTAAAGACGCGTCTTTCTAAAGATGCCTTTCCGTTCGTGTGTTATTCCTGGTTGCGGTCGTTTTCTCTCAACTTCGGATGGTCATGATCGCTGTCTTTCGTGTCTGGGCGCGACCCACATGGAGGCAGCGTTTATGAATGGTTCATGTTCTCACTGCGAGAACATGACCATGGCAACGTTGCGGTCGTGGCTTGCTTTCGTAAGGTAGCAAGCCACCCCGCCTTGGTCCTCCTACCTACGGGTATGAGGTCAGCGCGGCTAGCGCTGGGGGCGATTTGGGGACCTCAATGGGATCGCCTCCGCCGGGTATCCCCCCGCGGACCTCCCATTCCCCAGCACGCTCATCTGCCCCAGTCGGGCTTCCGGATGAGTTTGCCGGATCGTCGCATGGCGAGTCTGGCTTCTTGTTCGTGGCCCGCGAAGATGATGAGCGGGCTTGTCCAGTCGGACACAGAAGCCTCAGCTGGGCTTCCCCCTTCGGGGACGGTCGCCCAGTTACAGGCCGATGCCGAAATGACGAACATGCTTTCCCGGGCGGCCGCGAGCTCCCCTGAACCCTCGCGGCTTGATGATTGGTTTCTGGGCTCGCGGCGCCGCTCAAACCAGCCGCACCCCGCTCCAGTGCCATTCTTCCCGGAGGTGCATGAGGAGCTGACGAAGTCGTGGGAGGCACCTTTTACTGCCCGACCCCGACTCCGCAGTTCCCCCGCTCTCACTACCCTCGATGGCGGGGCGGCCAGGGGCTATACGGCGATTCCCCCGGTGGATAAGGCGCTCGCGGTGCACTTATGCCCGCAGAGCGCCGCCACCTGGCGTGGACGCCCTAAGCTCCCGTCCAAGCCCTGTAGGCTCATGTCATCCCTGACGGCCAAGGCCTACAGCGCTGCTGGACAAGCCGCCTCTGCCCTGCACGCCATGGCTCTCCTGCAGGTCCACCAAGCCAAGGCACTGAAAGAACTGCACGAGGGTAGTTCCGCCCCAGATTTGATGCAGGAACTGCGCTCGGCGACCGACCTCGCCCTCCGGGCAACGAAGGTCACGGCGCGGTCTCTCGGGCGGACGATGGCCACACTAGTGGTCCAGGAGCACCACCTGTGGCTCAACCTGGTCGAGATGGGCGAGGCCGACAAGACACAGTTCCTTGCTGCCCCCATTTCCCAGGCGGGCCTATTCGGCGACACCGTTCAGGACTTTGCCCAGCAGTTCTCTACGGTAAAGCAGCAGACGGAAGCAATCCGGCACATCCTACCCCGGCGCGGCTCAAGACCCCGCACCCCATCTGCTCGTTGCCAAGGGCGTCCCCCTGCGGTGACTGGGTCACATACCCGGTGTGTACGCTCGTCACCACGACTACCAACCACGGGCTTTATCTTGCAGGATTGGCCTTTCCGCCCCTGAGCGCCCAGCTGTGGCACAAATCCACCCCCGATGTGACAGCCTCCACGGGTCGCGAGGACAGGCCTCTTCCTCCCCGTCCCAGGCTGTTCCGGGGTGGTCACAAGGAGCCAGGTAAGTGCTTTGATGTCCTTAGACTGAACATGGCCACGACGTGCTGTGGCACCTCACGCTCCACCCCGCCGCGAGGCCCCACCTGCCGGTACGTCCGACGACGTTGTCCCCTTGGTCCCCCTTGCATGGAATTTGGACGCATGGCTTGCGCTTCCCAATCCATCGCAGTGGTTGATCCGGACCGTCTGACTCGGCTACGCGATTCAGTTCGCCAGGTGCCCGCCCAGGTTCAGCGGTATTCACTTCACCTTCGTCAAGGGCGAAAACTCTGTTACCCTGCGCGCGGAAATCGCTACCCTTCTACTGAAGGGTGCGATAGAACCTGTCCCTCCAGCTAAGATGAAGAAAGGGTTTTACAGCCCTTACTTCATCGTACCAAAGAAAGGCGGTGGGTTGCGGCCAATCTTGGACCTGCGAGTACTGAACCGGGCTTTACACAGACTCCCGTTCAAGATGCTGACGCAAAGACGCAATTTAGTGAGCGTCCGGCAACAAGATTAGTTCGCGGCAGTAGACCTGAAGGACACGTACTTTCACGTCTTGATCCTTCCTCGACACAGACCCTTCCTGCGGTTCGCGTTCGAGGGTCAGGCGTATCAGTACAAAGTCCTCCCTTTTGGCCTGTCCCTGTCTCCTCACGTCTTTACGAAGATCGCAGAGGCTGCCCTTGCCCCGTTAAGGGAGGTGGGCATTCGCATTCTCAACTATCTCGACGACTGGCTAATCTTAGCTCACTCTCGAGACGTGTTATGCGCACACAGGGACCTGGTGCTCTCGCACCTCAGCCGACTAGGGCTTCGGGTCAACTGGGAAAAGAGCAAGCTCCTCCCGGTTCAGAGCATCTCTTTTCTCGGTTTGGAGTTGGACTCAGTCTCCCTGATGGCGCGCCTTATGAACGAACGCGCCCAGACAGTGCTGGCCTGTTTGAAGGCATTCAAACAGAAAACAGCGGTTCCACTGAAACTTTTTCAGAGGCTCCTGGGGCATATGGCATCCTCGGCGGTGGCCACCCCGCTCGGGTTGATGCATATGAGGCCGCTTCAGCACTGGCTCCAGACTCGAGTCCTGAGACGGGCATGGCACCACGGGACACACCGTGTGGCCATTACGTCGGTCTGTCACCGTCTTTTCAGCCCTTGGACCGACCTCTCGTTTCTACGAGCAGGTGTTCCCCTAGAACTGGTCTCCAGGCGTGTCGTGGTCACGACAGATGCCTCCAAAATGGGCTGGGGCGCTGTTTGCAACGGGCATGCAGCCACTGGCTCTGGACGGGTCCGCGGCTGCGTTGGCACATCAACTGCCTCGAGTTACTGGCAATTCTGCTCGCCCTGTGGAGGTTCCAGCCATTAATCCAGGGCAAGCACGTGCTAGTTCGGACAGACAGCACGGCAGCGGTAGCATATGTCAACCGCCAAGGCGGTCTGTGCTCCTGCTGTATGTCACAACTCGCCCGCCAGTCTCCTCCTCCGGAGTCAGCAGCACCTCAAGTTGCTGCGAGCCACTCATATCCCGGGCAACCTCAACGCTACAGCAGACGCGCTGTCACGGCAGGTTTCCTGCAGGGGAGAGTGGAGACTCCACCCTCAGGTGGTCCAGCTGATTTGGAGTCGATTCGGTCAGGCACAGGTGGACCTGTTCGCCTCCCAAGAATCCTCCCACTGCCCGCTCTGGTACGCCCTCACCGAGGCTCCCCTCGGCATAGACGCGCTGGCACACAGCTGGCCCCCTGGCATTCGCAAATACGCATTTCCCCCAGTGAGCCTACTTGGACAGACTCTGTGCAAGGTCAGGGAGGACCCTACTGGCCCACCCAGACGTGGTTCTCGGACCTCACACTCCTCACGACAGCTCCCCCCTGGCAAATTCCCCTGAGGAAGGACCTTCTTTCTCAGGGACGGGGCACCCTCTGGCACCCGCGCCCAGACCTCTGGAATCTCCATGTCTGGCCCTTGGACAGGGCGTGGAAGACCTAAGTGGTCTACCACCCGCGGTGGTAGACACGATCACTCAGGCTAGGGCCCCCTCTACGAGGCGCCTGTATGCCTTTAAGTGGCGTCTATTCGCTAAGTGGTGTTCTTCTCGACACGAAGACCCCCAGAGATGCGCAGTCGGATCAGTGCTTTCCTTCCTGCAGGAGAGGTTGGAAGGGATGCTGTCCCCTTCCACCTTGAAGGTGTACATTGCTGCCATAGCAGCACACCACGACACAGTTGACGGTAAGTCCTTAGGAAAGCACGACCTGATCATCAGGTTCCTAAGAGGCACCAGGAGGCTGAATCCCTCCAGACCGCCCCTCGTTCCCTCATGGGATCTCTCCGTAGTTCTTCAGGGCCTACAGAGAGCCCCCTTTGAGCCTTTTCAGTCAGTCGAGCTTAAGGCACTCTCCCTGAAGACTGCCCTCCTGACTGCGCTTACTTCCATCAAGAGGGTAGGTGACCTGCAAGCGTTCTCTGTCAGCGAATCATGCCTGGAGTTCGGTCCGGGCTATTCTCACGTGATCCTGAGACCCTGACCGGGCTATGTGCCCAAGGTTCCCACCACCCCTTTTAGGGACCAGGTGGTGAACCTGCAAGCGCTGCCCCAGGAGGAGGCAGACCCAGCCCTGGCGTTGCTGTGTCCGGTGCGCGCTTTGCGCATCTATTTGGATCGCACGCAGAGCTTTAGACTCTCTGTGTAGCTCTTTGTCTGCTTTGGTGCACAGCGGAAAGGAAGCGCTGTCTTCAAGCAGAGGATTGCCCACTGGCTTGTTGATGCCATATCTATGGCATATCTCACCCAAGACATGCCGCCTCCGGTAGGGCTACGAGCCCATTCTACCCATGGTGTAGCGGCTTCTTGGGCCCTGGCCAGAGGTGCCTCTCTAACAGACATTTGTAGAGCAGCGGGCTGGGCAACACCCAACACCTTTGCAAGGTTCTACAACCTCCGGGTGGAACCGGTTTCGTCCCAGGTAGTGGCACGTAACTTAAGCGGATAAGCCCGGGATAGCCGGCCGTGTGTATCGCTTGCACATAGCGCCTTCCACCTCCTTTTGAGCTGAAGACGTGCGCTGTTAATTCCCAGTAGTGTTCACAAAAGTTGTTCCTGGTTGACTTCCTCCGAGCCCTGTGGCAGTCGAGTTTTCGGAGAGACTCACTGCCGGCCCAGTACACGCGCTGACTAAGAGCCCGGTTCTGGGGTAGGTGCTCCGCATGTGGCGGTTTCCTGTAAGGCTAACCCCATGCGATCTATATCTTCCGATAATTCGTTTCCCTGCTGGCAAACTGCATCTTCCTTGGGCAGAGCCCCTCTGCCCCAGTCTCCATGTTGTAGTAACTCCTCCCCCATTGGGCAGGATCTACCTTGAAGGCTCTCCACATGGTTGGAAAGACCATGTGACATATATTTCCACTTAAATATCCCCCCCTCTCTGGGGCGAGGTGTGGTCTCCGCGGTGTCCTCCCCTTGGGAGGGACACCCCCGACTAGACATGGCGGCCCAGTCGGATAATCCCCCTTCTTTTTTAGGGAGTGGAAAAAGAGAAGGGGAAAAGAGGCCACGACTGGGTTAAGCCCATCTCTATCTTTGGGTAGTCGACTTGTCCCCAAAAGGGGCCGTTCGACACTCATAACTGTATTGGGGGAGGTTACGTGTCGACCTGGTGTGCTGGCTATGAGGCACACAGCAAGTCTGCCCACCACACACCGCCAGTTCACGTAACACAGTTCAGCCTTGTGGTGTTTTGTATAGGGACCCCTAGTGTCACTACATCGACACCAACGTCGAGTGAGTGACAGATAGGGAACGTCATGGTTACTGGTGTAACCTCCGTTCCCTGATGAAGGGAACGAGACGTTGGTCCCTCCTGCCACAACGCTGAACTACCCGCTGAAATGGCCGGACCTTATATCGGCTCCTCAGCATAAAACCTGAATGAGTTGTTGCATACCAGCTCCTTTTATACCCGTATGTTCGGGGGAGTGGCATGCAAATACCACTCGCCAATTTTCATTGGCCTTTTATCAAAGACCAGAGGTGTCTCGGGCTCCCAAGAGTGACCCCTAGTGTCACTACATCGACACCAACGTCTCGTTCCCTCCATCAGGGAACGGAGGTTACACCAGTAACCATGACGTTAAGCTCAATCGACAGCATTTGTGGCATATTGTTGAGTACCACAAAAATTTATTTTGACTTGTCCCTTCTTTTCTTTAAAAAATAAATAAATAAATAAATAAATAGATATTCCAGTGAGGCACTTACAATAGAAGAGATTGGGGGCCGATTTTTTTTAACATTAAAATACTCACTTTTTCAAAAGTATAGCCACAAGACATAAACAATATGCATGCAAATGTGATTTTAGTGTGATAAAATCACTTACTAACCTTTTCTGAGTAAAGTTATAGCCAATTTTATAACTTCGTTACCATGACTATGTAATGTCAACAAACCCTATAACCCTAAAATGATGATTTAAACAAATTTACAGCTCAATAATCCACAAGTTTTAACAGAAGAATTAATGAAAGTGCTTTTGTAAAATTATAGGTTTCATATATAAAATATATATCCTCCAAAAATTGGCCACATTGACTTTCATTGCCCCCATTCAATTCTATTGTAAGTACCTCACTGAAACCTCAATTTTTTTATTTTTATTTAATTTTTTTTTTTTAAAGAAAAGGAGGGACGAGTCAAAATACATTTTTGTGGTAATCAACATTGTGCCACAACTGCTGTCAATTAAGATTAACTTGTACTGAACCTGTAACATTCCTTTAAGTTGAATATCGCTCAACTCAACTTAGCTGTACTATCTTCAAATTGACAAATGTAATAATACAATGAAATTCCAATGCATATTGATCTTTCACTGTATTTAAAAATAAATAAATAATAAAATAAAAAAAAAAACAGAAACCACATCAGCACAATAACAATAAACAGTAAGAATACAATCAAATATGTTACAATGTAGTGTAAACACCACACAGTAAAATGTATGTAATGCAAAGTACAGTACATTATATAGTATATAATGTATATACTATACAATATACAATATACAATAAAGTATAAATTAATATACATAATTAAACATCTTTTTACACAGTACTGTAGAGAAATCAGGGCTTCATGGTTCAATAGATATTGTGGTATTAATTGTCTCAGTAAAACACATATTTTGTTTGAGCAATAGAGATGCTGAAATCTCTTCTCTTTGTCCTTGTCATCATAAGACAGCCCAGGGCAGATGCTAGTCACCAGAGAGAAAAAATAAAAATAAAACATCAGAGAGAGGGTGACCTACAGTACCTCCTCACTGACAGGTGTCACATCTCACACTGACTTTTGGCCCAAGATGACCATCTCTTTCTATCTATCTATCACCCTCTTACTCTGTGTTTATTAGTCTATATAAAATCCTTCCAGTTTTTAATGCTTCCTGTTCCCTCTTTACACCTACAATCATTTTGCGGGTGAACTCATATGATGACCATGACTTTCTATATATACTTTCTTTGATTTTACACATAAACAGTGAATATACCATGCGTATTTGCAGAAATAGGTCTATAACTTATGGAGTACCAGAACAGACTCCAGACAGAGATGAAAAATACAAGCCTAAGTCAACATGAATCTGAACAGACAAAGCTTTCTCGGTATGTTGTCTTCTACACATGCCCTCTAGCGCATGCAGAGCAGTCTGGCTGACAATCAACATTTGTGCATATGCATTTATTTGATCTGGGGAAATGGCCTGGTATTGAGTATTATAGTTGGACAATAAAAGTGTTAATGTCAAACTCACTATCAATCAGATTCACTTTCAGTCAGTTGTGCATTATGTCTGCTGATCAACATGCTTTGAAACATGGAATATATTATGCATGGTGTGTTTAATTTATTTAAATAAGTATATACATTTAAAAAGACAGGATTCTACAGTTAGACTGAGCATTGTCTTCAGTGAGGTACAGTATGGGTTTATTCCGTAGATTCAGTGTCTACAGGTGGTAATGAAAGGTTTTATAGCAGAACCTCAGCATGAACAGGTTGCTCTAAATGCAAAGTTTTCCCACAGGCAGGTATTCTTGGACAGTTCCGTTCACTTCTTATTCTTTTGTGACCTGTCACTCAAATGCCGAAACGTTCACTCTCTCTCTCTCCATTCATGGAGCTCTACGATTGAAAAAACATTACTTTTTCAACTTCTACTTAATTTTATTGTATTTTTTCAAAGTTACATTGGAGAGAGAGAATTCTGGGTGTAGCATCCTCCTCTCTGCCTTTTTTTTTCTTTGATGGCCTCAGTTGTCTGGTTTCACCAATTTTTTTTCTTTCTTTTTTTTTTTTTTTTGTAATATGCTCCCTTTGGGCTGTCAGAATGACATAGCGAGAGAGATGCTACACTTCTTGCTGCTGAGAGAAAACAATTGACACACTGCGTTCAGGCCCTGGGCACACTGGGTGATGAGAGCAATTTCCCTCTAGAAGTTTGTTGGAAACAAAACAAGATGGGAGAAAAAAATGAAGCTTCACACTAGTGTACAACTATCAGATGAGCCAGTGTGGTCAGAAAAATCAAGAAAAAAGAAACACACACACACACACACACACACACACACACACACACACACACACACAGATGTGTATTCTGACATATAGACAAATCAACATACTGGTTTTTAATTTGATTTGTGATCATGTTAAAGGAAGAGTTCATACAATGCAAGTCATTTTTGCTATAAATTCTCCCTGCCCAGTAGGTGGCGATATGCATGAAAAATGTGAATTGCCAAAACAAAAGAAGAAGAATGAGAAAGTGAAAGTGGAGATTTATAGTAAAAAAAAAGGACTTAAATATTGATCTGTTTCTCACCCACACCTATCATATCGCTTCTGAAGACATGGATTTAACCACTGGAGACTTATGGATTAATTTTATGCTGCCTTTATGTAATTTTTGGACCTTCAAAGTTCTGGCCACCATTCACTTGCATTGTATGGACCTACAGAGCTGAGGTATTCTTCTTAAAATCTTTGTTTGTGTTCAGCAGAAGAAACTCATACACATTTGGGATTGCAAAAGGGTGAGTAAATGATGAGAGGTGAACTATTTTGGGTGAACTATTCCTTTAAAGCTTTAAAAAGGGCCCAAAGTATCATAAAAAACTTACAGTATTGATGTTCATTGCATGTTCATGATTGTTAACATAGCTACTGTGAATAAACTTTACTCATAGCACTCATGAACGAGCATCAGACGTAATGATTTTAACTGAAAAGTGACTTAAATTGTGGGTTGTTTCTCACCAAAACCTATCGTATGTCTTCAGAAGACTTGGTATATGGATTTAAAACAACATTTGGGTGAGTATATGATGACTACCCTTTTGATAAAGCAGGTTCTGTTGTTAAATTTGATACAAAACAATCCACACAATGTTAATTGTTTTCCCCAAAAAATAAATAAGTACATAAATAAAAATAAAGATAAAAAATCATTGCTACCCTTACAAGGAGGATTGTAACACAACTTTCTAAAGTATTTCTCTGAGTTCTTCTCAGTAGATCTGTGAAGTTCAACCATATTTGCTGGTAGATTGTAAAGTTGTAAATGGTCACTGAAAGAACCCAGAAGTCATTACATGCTCTGAAATCATAAATAGACACAATTTAAAGGGCTGCTTCCTATGAAACAATTTTTCAAATATTTTGATGCATTTTTGCAAGTACTGTATATATTATATTTTGTGTGGGTATCAATTTTTATTTAATTTTTTTATCTATTTGTTTGATTTAATGCTCGTATTATCAAGGCCTCACAGTTAATAGATAAATACAGTCTGTGAAATTCAACAGTTATGGCTGACCTCTTCAGCAGATGAGAAAAATTCAACCTCGGTAATTGCTGAAAATGATTTTCTCGGTCGGTAATGGAAATATCAATATATTGAGTAAATTCTAATTTCCATGGTACCCTTTCTTAGTGAAACCAACTCGCATAGCTGTGGCTGTGTTTAACACAATATAATGATTTGAGACCGATCTCTATGAAAATCAGTGAACTGGATTTTGTGGTTATATTGAACTGCTGATTGCATTATCAACTGCTCTATTTCCAAATCTAGTGAGCTACCTACGGGGCATGCTCCCTATTCCAAAATATAGGAAACATAATTATGCTGCCTCCTAAGATACCTAATTTTGACCAAATACTAAGGCAGCATTACATGTATCCTTCATGGTGAAGGCATGTCGATTTTAAATAAACATATTTCAATCAATACTGAAAACTATCAGTAAAATAGTAATTGAAAACTGATTATTTTACCCAATATATGTGTGTGGTATGTATTTCTATGCTTATTAGAAGATTGCGGCATTAGCAACATGTTAACGGCAAACACTATTGAAATCAGTTGCGAGTAGAGTCTCTAGATTTGTGCGGCGCAGAGAGTTGCCGCCTATGTACAATGTTCTAAATCGCTTATGAGGTTCCATGACAGTTAGGATGTGGCCTTAGAAGGCAGCTAATGTAGAGAGTGTGCAGCAAGGTAGCTCACTAGGTTTTGGAACAGAGCTTAAGTCTTTTTGTTATCAGGACTACAAGGTTATATCAAGCTAAAACATGTAATGGATCTCATGAAAGAAGCTGTTGTATTCTTGTCTTAGCCTTCCAAAATGTAATTAGCCAGATCTTGGTGGAACAGAAATTTGAACTCAGTAATAAATGGTACATAAAAGCCTGATATGCAAGTGAATTAGTGTTTTATGCATATAGAATGCATATATCAGAAGCAATAAAACATCTGCCGTAATGCAGCCGTTATTTGGGCCATTCCTCTTGGCATAGCTTTGAGACAAACATGCAACATCTGTTTTTGTGAGACTATGGGACCAGCAGAAATGTCGCCAGCCAGCAACAGCGGCGTCGGCACACATGCAAAGTGACAGCCTAAGCTCTTCGTGCTGAGTGGTCTGCACTATCCAGTGGCACAGAAATGTGTCTTCTGGCACTGATATATCATCAGCTCTCATGGATGGTTACACGGCAGCCAGATGATGCAGCCCTTGTGCTGGAAGAGATTTATATAGGCAGAAATGTCTACTGATTGTGATTGTTTTTTTGTTGTTGTTTTTTTACACAAAATGCATAGGCTCTGCTCTTTGGAGCTTTAATGCCTTTCCACATTTGAGAGGATGCTTTTATAGACCCTAGTGCATTGATTATCCGTCACTCTTTATAATCCAAACATTGTCTGGTTTTAATTTCCAGGAACCTTCTGAAGGATCTTCTACTTACAGTATAATATGTGAAATTCTTTGTGTAATTACTGAAATTAATTTACACTGATCTGAAGTAGAAGGAAAATGTGTATTATATTTTTTCAATAACTTTTTTCTCAGGTTTTATGTAAACTAGCAAAGGATAGAGGGGGGATTCCTTTTTTAAATTTTTTTTTATTATTCTGTTCAGTTGAGTCAGTGGCTTCAGTGGCTCTATTTTAGCATCTTAGAGGCATCACATCAGAAATTCCTCTCCCGAAATCATCCTTCAACTCTTCCCTAAAACTTTTCCCTTGGGCTTGATAGTTCCTGTTCTTGTCTTGTCAAACTATTGAACTGTTTTGTATGAAGTCTAAAACGCTGTGGCAATATTAAGCATATTTTCTGCTGTCAAACTATAAGCTTGTGTCCCCCAAGCCTCTGCTCTGATGTGTGGCATATTCTTTGCTGCAGTTAATAGAAACTGTAAATCAAACTCACTTTAACAGAGTGTAATTCATCTGTTTTCTACAAGGAGTAATTGTTTGTTAAACACATGGGCAGTTTTAAGTTTTGATGCATTTGCTGCCCTTTTGCTTATTCAGACATAATTAGTAGCAAATCGTCTGTTTTGTCATTTTGCCACATAACTTGAGTAGCTCAATTATACGTTTAGTTGAATCACAATGAATGACTGTTTACAAATGTACAATCAAATGATTTCAGTCTGATCTGGAGATGAGTGTTACTCAGTTTGTTCAAATAAACATAACTTAAATATTAAGTCAAATCTTTTTGTGCAAAGGCTTTCGAGATTCCCAGGTGTGCAACATCGCAGTGCAGTTTTAAACTGAGAAGACAATTAAAAGATGCTGATCTATTACTCTGACAATTAACCTAGTGCATGCCTACTGTCTGGAGATCCCAGAGAAATATGCTCAGGTGTGCTCCAGCAATAGCTGTTGTTTATCAGACAGATGCAAGGTGTCATCCCAGCAGAGAATCTAAGAAACATTAGAATACCAATGTTGAAAATGTAGCCTGCCAAGGTGTTATATCCAAACCTTTCAGAAAAAAAAAAACAAAAAAAAAAAACAGCTGTGGTTTCTTTGTTGCAAAGATCTCAAGGTATCAGCTTTTCTAAGTTTTCTAAGAATTCTGAGACAAATGTTTTGTGGATAACAGGGGAGTACTGAAATGAACACACCTTCAGAGACGATTTATGAACACTGAACTGCTGGTTTCATATATGAAAGTTTTACCCCTGCGGTTTTCCCTTTATTTTGCATTTACTGTATGCATTTATCATATGCAACAAGCCCATTCTGATGTCACTCTTGGGGTGTTACAGAATGGCAATGTAAAAGGGACATTTAATTTTGGCATTTGCTTTCAATGTGTTTTCAGAACAATTTCCCAGAGGTGACCCATTTCAAAACTCACCCTTTTCACATTTGGGCCAATCTAAATGCAGAAGCCACCAAGGCAGAGCTCTGTTTTATGGGAAATGATCATGGATGATCTGGGACTTGGATTATCTTTCTGTCACCATCTGTGGAAAGAGCTGTAATTATTCAGAATGGTAAATAACTTTGCAGAGAGTGTGAAAAAAAGGCAGGGAAAACATATATATATATATATATATATATATATATATATATATATATATATATATATATATATATATATATCTCTTCATTTTCAACTGGAGAAACAATGCAAAACTGGTAAAAATTATTATCTCTCAGATTAGTGTTTCTTCTGGAAATAGCTTAAAGCTTGAAAAAGGAAGACAGTCAATCAATCTAGGTTTTGCGAAGGAAACCATTTAAAGCATTTTAAATGGTATAACCTTTAGGCAAGTGAAACATTGCTATGTGTTGGTCTGGAGCTTGTGTAGGACAGATAATAGTGTGGAGGCATTTATTAAGACACAAATACATATAGTACTTTATTTTTTCCTATAAACAATGACATTATCTCAGAGACATAGCAGTTCTTTACTTTTGATTGGTGTACTTAAAGGGAATATCTTAGTAATTGTTTACGGTGCACTGGCCGATATGGTAGTCATCTTGGTTTTTACACCCTAAGTATCGATTGTTTTTCTTTAAAAGTGAAATGTCCATTTTGATACTATGGTAACACTTTACAATTAGGTTCCATTTGTTAACATTAGTTAACAACATTAGTTAATATGAACTAACAATAAACAATACTTATTAAGCATTTATTAATCTTAGTTAATGTTACTTTCAACATATACTAATACATATTTAAAATCAAAGGTTGTATGATTTAACATTAGTTAATGCACTATGAACTTACATGAACTAAAAATGAACAACTGTATTTTTATTAACTAACATTAACAAAGATTAATAAATGATGTAACAAATATATTGTTAATTGTTTATTCATGCTATTCATTACTAATGTTCACAAATGGAACCTTACTGTAATAATGCTATGTGTACAGTAGTATTTCTGAATTGTGTTGATGCAATAATTGGCCACGGTCACTGATTTATTTTGTTTGCCTTTCTACTAAAACATAACGTGTTGATGCTGTCTCTTGAAAATATTAAATGTGACATGCCACTCAACATTTTAACATGATTATATTTAATCTATTTACGCACGGTAGTCCACTTAAGTTTAATTAACTTGTAATGACCAGGTGAATTAATAATGAGCTGATCATTGCAGCTTAACAAATAACATATTTCATAATGTGATGTTATCATCACTGTATAGGATCTTCAGGCATAAATCTATTCTAATGTGGACATCTGAGGTGATGTTGCCACATTCTTACAACACTAGAGTTAATACAGAAACCATTATCATACCTAGTTGTCCTTAACTTTATCAACAACAGTATGCAAGTACAGTACAGTGGGGTTCAAAAGTTTTAGGATTTTGAAAAAGAAATTAACAAAGAAATGTTATGACATAAAATGGATTAGACATATGTACAATTACATAGTAAGAAATTCTGAAATTCATAGAATTTTTTTTTAATGAAACTTTTCAATCCAATTTTTATACTTAAAATATGCAATTAAAGAAACATATGGAAAAAGTGGATTCAGAGTTTTTTATACAGTATACTGTATATATTGAGTGAGAAAATAAATAAAATAAAATAAAACTTTAAGCAGCGTCCTTTCTCCACTTCATCAGACAAATGATATTTAACTGGATTAAATTCTGATAAGATTATGGCCAACTGAAAGTTAATGTTCAATATCTATACCTGCATTAGCACCTACTGTACACTAAAGTATCTGCTATTAGAAAGAGGACACATTGGGCTGGTTTTTAAGACAGCTATGTCTTAAGTGCAGTGCTATAAGATACGTCATACAGGGAAAGTCAGTGGGCAAGGCCATGAAATACTGGAATTTTCGTGCAACCATGCGCTAATTAGTCGGTGTTAGTGGGTTGGCGAAATAGAGTGCGCAAAACTTGAATCGTTTAGTTAAGTCCAATTTGATTAGGAGGTTATTCTCCAGTTATTGCTCTGTCTGCCTATAATATATTCCATTTCCTGTCAAGCAACGTCAATATAAATAAAGACAATCCATTTATAAGAATTTGGTACTGTAAATAGGATGTATGCAATGCATTATAGAAGAATAGAAATATAGACCTTTTGTGTCTTACGTTCTTTCATGCATTAACTGCGTTTTTGTTGAATGTCAGACATATCTCTATAACAGTGACATGCTCCTTATTTACAAATGGGAAATGTGCTTGTCAAGACTAATTAGATGTAGGCTTAAATTATAGAGAATGTAAATAGAATCAATCATATTGATCTACTGAAACTCAAATCATGGCTAGCATTCTCAGTGATTGTCAGGGACATTGACAGCATCTGCCAACACATTCTCACGGAGTTTGCTAAAAGTTGGATAAATCGTATGACATCATATGAGTTGGGTCATACGAATTTGTACGATTTTGCAATGGCCAATCAGGTGACTCTCCCTCATCTCCTTCTAAAATGTGACAATTACTTTCTTCCTTCAAAACATACACTTTATGCTTTAAATTATACTTTCAGACTGTACTTTTTGATTAGGTTTAGATATGGGGTTTGGGTTAGGGTTAAGAACACAAAATCTGATGTGGAACTTTCGCTTACTTCCGCATAATACATCCAGGTATTTGCACGTCTAGAGTTTGTATGAACTTGTATGATTTCATTCGATTTAGCCATTTAGACGTCTCATGAGATTGGGTTGCATTTGCTGGTGGAATCCCCAAATTGAAAATTCAAGGACTGAGTTTAGACTTTGCATTAAGTAAATATGTGGTTCTCAGACGTCTAAAGTGCAGTAACTAATTACTCACAAAAATAGCAAATTAGAATTTGTGCTGCATTCATTGCATAGACCTCCCAGATGTACAGTGACCATTCGCGCATATACACCCACAAATAACGCGAGTACGCCCACCCATGGCCGGTTGTGTGTTACCCTGGCACTAAAATTGTATTTGGATTTAGTGCTCTTTCGTAAATTAAATAAAACGTATTGCACGGTTGAAGCACAAAGAGCTGCGCCTAAAGCAGGTATGAAAACAGAGCCCATTATCTGTCTTGTTGTACTTGGAACAGCTTGTTCTAGGGTGTTCTTGATTAAATCTATTGATTGATGCAGAAAAGTGTTCAATGGATTCTAATGGATCATGAGAAATCTGATGGGCTTTTGACTTTGTCATAATTTATGCAGTTTTCAACTACTTTCCCTTGTGTGCTTCTGTTTTAATCTCCCCCGTTTTAATTTCTTTTTCTCCCTGTGTATGATGTTTATATGAATAATTTCCTCCTCCTCTTCAGCCTATGTATATAAAAAATCTTGTCTACTTTCCCACATTGGGTCATTTGTTTTTCTTCTCACATTAAATGAACAACCAGTCAACCTGTCTTATTTTCAGTGAAACAAATAGTGACCACTTTCTTTTGAGTAGGGATGGGTTGCCACACTGTATTTTCTTTTTGATCATATAGCAAGCATTATCGAGGCCAATATTGTTGTTATATACTGATACCTTAGAAGATGGAAACTGTTTGTGATTTTTGAGGATGAATGTGTAATTATAACCATTTAACATTATATTTGAAAGCCATAATTTAATAGGCCTAAACTTAAGTTCATCGTCTATTAACAATAATTACAGAACAGCACTTAACACAGAAATGTCACACACACCGTTCTCTCTGTTCTCTCTTTTATTTTTTCCCAACAGTGATACTGTACACATACATTTTTGTTTTAAATAAATAATTACATTTAAGTAAAAAAATAAAAATAAAAATAAAAATAAAAAACTTTATTGTTATAAGGATTGATCCTCTCAATTCAATCAACACAGAGACTTCAAGAGTGATCGGCCCATGCCTACTTTGGAGACTGTAAAGAGGTGTGAATTATGGGAAGGCCACTGGTGTGTGTGTTCGTGTCCAAAAAAAAAGAAAAAAAAAAAGAAAAAAAAAGAACTTGTGACTGAGTTGACCTCTTTCCTTTAATAAATGCAGCACATCTGTTAGACCTGAAGCTGAATTCAGCCCATTTCAAAGGCTTACAAAGTTCTCCTGTCAGGCACCAGCAGTCACCCCAGCTGATTATTATACATAATTATGAATGCCCAGGGAGTGAATGATATGCGTGATCTCTCAGAGTCACCCTCCTCCAGTCCAGACACGACTTGAGCTCCGAGCCACATTTCATGCACCGGATAGTGATCTAAGGCCCCTGTCCAGTTAAATACTGGAGACGGATGGCTGTATGACAGCCTGGGTGCATGTCCATGTGTGTGCGTACATGCAGGGTCCAAAATTAACTTTTTACTACATCTGCCTGCCAGTAGCAGGTGAATTGTGAAAATTTTCTGGGCATAAATATTTCTTACCAGTCATGAACTGTATTGTGTATTATTTATACTACATAAATATATTTTTGTCCCTATGACAATGATTATTTAGCTGTTTTGTACCTTGTATATTAATGACAGACAGCGCAGGTCATTGTGTTATCTACAACATCATATGCAAGCTTTACTGAAACTAAACCTGTCACAAAAAAACTGAAGTTACATCATAATTTTGTTCCTCATAATTTCATTTTTGTGTTTTATAATTTAAGGAATATTAGTTGTCGCCACGTGGACAAAACAAATAAATATTATGATACATTTTCCACTGTGTCAAATGCTGTTAGAAGATGCATATGTCACAACATCCTTTCTTTAGCAGACAGTTTGAATGTGTTCAATTTGAATCGCAATTCAATCAGCAAGGATCAAATATTGGTTTTAGAATTCGACTTAGACCATATATTACTGAATGTTGCAATTCCTTTAAAGTTTCTTGCCAGATTTTCGTTACTTGTCAAGCTCATTTCTTAATTGCATTTGCCATTTGGCAAGTGTTCATTTTGGACCCTGCCTGCATTTGTGTCAGAATAGAAGTGTGTTTCATGTACTGTATATGCTTTTTTAATTTTTTATTTTTATCCCCTTTTCTCCCAATTTGGAATGCCCAATTCCCACTACTTAGTAGGTCCTCATGGTGGTGTAGTTACTCACCTCAATCCGGGTGGCGGAGGACAAGTTTCAGTTGCCTCCGCTTCTGAGACCGTCAATCCGTGCATCTTATCACGTGGCTCATTGTGCATGACACCACGGAGACTCCCAGCATGTGGAGGCTTCATGCTACTCTCCGCACAACTTACCACATGCCCTATTGAGAGCGAGAACCACTAATCGTGACCACGAGGAGGTTATCCCATGTGACTCTACCCTCCCTAGCAACCAGGCCAATTTGGTTGCTTAGGAGACCTGGCTGGAGTCACTCAGTACACCCTGGATTCGAACTCACGACTCCAGGGGTGGTAGTCAGCATCAATACTCGCTGAGCTACCCAGGCCCCCTATGCTTGGATTTTTATACAGTGTGTGTGTGTGTGTGTGTGTGTGTGTATGTACATGGACCAAATGTCCCCACAAGGTAGGTGATCTCAGGTTTTACTATCCTTGTGTGGACATTTGGCCCAACCAGTGGTCCCCACGAGGGAAATGGCTTATTAAACATACTTAACGATGTTTTTTTGAAAATGTAAAAATTAAATTTGTAATTATCGTTAGATCTGTATAAAATCCATCAAATGCATGGAAGTCTATGGAAAGTCCCCGCAATGTTATAAAAACATTGTGTGTGTGTGTGTGTGTGTGTGTGTGTGTGTGTGTGTGTGTGTGTGTGTGAATTATGGATGAATGCAATTCTATTTCAAGAGAGATATCTTCCATAGCTGAATTTCTTCTCACTGTCACAAAATCATGTCTTGAATAAAATAATCATAATAAAAAATAAAAAAAATAAAAATAAAATAAAATAAAAGAAATTAAAAAACATATGCCAGTTACATGCACAGTTCTGTTTTTTCAGTTCCTCCCATTTTTACACTTGTTGTATTTTCTCTAATTGTGCAAATAAAAGGCTACTGCCAGTGCTCCTATGTTACGTAAATGCAACTTAATAAATTTTTAATCAATTGCATTTAATCTCAGTCACATACAGCAAACATTGCATTGCACCGCTTTCAGCAAATGGATGTCTTTAGATCAAAGGTTTATTTGAGCTTGTTTACTTAAATGGCTGAGTCAATAGAAATTTAATTTAATGTGTGACCTACACTACAAGACTACTGTAATGTTTAACAGTTATCACAGGCTTAGTTCCTTTTCTAAAAAGCATTAACATGTCAATCTCTTTGTCATTCTCTCTAGCTTTTGACTGGGCCATTGGAAATGTGTGATTTAATCATTATTATAGCATTTGATTTGAATGTATGAAAGGGCTTCTTTAACCTTTTCATGAGTAGAGTCTAAATTCCCCTGCAGTGCCTCCTGGAGTGAGTTATTTTTGCACATGACACTGCACAGCCGGTAGAGGGGAGCAGAGTGTAGACGAGTATTTAATAATAATAATAATAATAATAATAATTTTTGATTTCTTGTCATAAAAAAAATAAAAAATACTCTATATAATATAGTAAATGTGAACAAATGGGTTATGTCTTCTGTACTTTTTTTATTTGTATTTTTTTATTTTGTTTATATAGCTGGAAAAAAAAAATGAACAAATAATATCAGTAGTCCGGTTTGCCTATGCACTGTTTGACATCTCAGACATTGTGTGTGTGTGTGTGTGTGTGTGTGTGTGTGTGTGTGTGTGTGTGTGTGTGTGTGTGTGTGTGTGTGTGACAAGCGCTAATGTAAACAGACTTGGCTGCGTGCATCAGATAATCGTGCTTGATCAGCATGTTTTCACTGTGAGCATACGAGTTTTAAACTGTTATCGTGTTATACATCATTTGGCTGTCTGTTTCAGAAAACAAACATATTATATGCCTGAAAAGACTGTTTGAGTTGCTGTTTGTGTGACTCTGCACCTAATCAGCTGACTTGCCTTGGTGAATGGGAAGATTGCGTTTAGATATGATAGCTGTGCATATACAAGCTGTGAACTGTTATCGTGGTACTTTGGTGACAATTTGACTGTTTGTTACATAAAATATTCATATTATGTGCTTGAAAAGACTCTTTGCATAGCTGTTTGTTTGACGAATGACAACCGCTACTAATGTAAACAAATGACAGCACGCATCGGAGGAAGACTGCGTTTGATGTATTGACTGTGCGTATAAGAGCTGTAAACTTTTTATCACGGTACTTTGGTGACAAGATGGATGTATGTAAATAAAATAAACTTACTCTGTGGTTTAAAAGACTGCAAGAGTAAATATAAATCACAGACGCTTGACCAGCGCAGCCTGTGTCGGTGTGAAAGGTGATTTGAAACTGGCAGCATGTAACGTAACTGGCTGTTGCAGAAACACATATGTGTGGCGCTACTCTGTGGGGCCCAGTTATTAACCGTCACATATGTGTGACCAGGGGCGGACTGGCCATAGGGAAAACCAGGACTTTTCCCGGTGGGCTGGCCACGAAACAGGGCTGAACAGGGCCGATTTCTCTTCCCAGTCTGCCCCTGTGTGTGACGTTACGTATGAAAGGGTTAAAGTAAAAAAAAATATATATCTCTTCTTTTCTCCCTCTTCCTTGGAATAGGGTAATCTAAGTTGGAGAGAGTTGTGTGAACTGGGCAATTTAGTTAGATTTGATGAAGCACCTAATTTAAGGCATAAATAAGAAATGCATTAATAAAAACCTCTGACATTATCAGTGCCGTGTTGGTTGTGGAGTATTTTAAACTGCAAGCATTTATTTTAAGTATCAACCTAAAAGCTCTAAATTGGAATGAAATCAATCAGCTTCAAATATATATACATATTTTTATTTACAGCTATTCTGCCCTTGAAAATGTCTCTGACTTGGTTCAGTCCCACAAACTACAGTTCTTAATGCTTTGTGACTGCAACGCTGATTGTACAGCAGATTATTATGTTAAACATATTGTCCATTTTATGAGTTTTAGGTTAAAGACCCTTACTAGCTTAAACCAAACAAAATAGCAGGCCTGGTTTAAGATGTGTGTTAATGTTGTTGTTTATATGCTTATAATATAGTGGACTGATATATATAGCCCAATATTTGTAGCCAGAGTAATTTAATAAATACACAACATTTTCAAACATCAAACACACTATGAAAAGAAAATGAAAAAAAATATATTTATATCAAAACTATGGAATAACATCAATGGAATTATGGGAATTATGTTGTGACTAAACAAAATCCAAAATAAATCAAAACTGTGTTATATTTTAGCATCTTCAAAGTAGTCACCCTTTGCCTAGAATTTGCAGACATGTACTCTTGACATTTTCTCAACTAACTTCTTGAGGTATCACCCTGGGATGCTTTTTAAACAGTATTGAAGGAGTTCCCATCTATGTTGGGCACTTATTGGCTGCTTTTCTTTATTATTTGTTCCAAGTCATCAATTTCAAAAACTTTTTATTTTTTATTTTTTTTATTAAATTTTAGTTTTATAATGAAATAAATTAATATGGTGGCACAATTATATTTTTGTCTACAAAACTAATTTCAAATATTTAAGCATATGCCTTCAGATCAAAAGATTTGTAAGATCATGAGAAACATTTCAGTCAAGTGTTTCAAAACTTTTGACCGGTAGTGTGTGTATAAATATATATATATATATATATTATAATTTTATAATATAGAGTTCATTTTATCCTCTATGAAATGCATGCTCAATAATACATATATTATTTTTCTAGTGAATTTTTTTTTATATTAAGTATTCTTAATTTAATAACATAATATAATATCATACAAGCCTATATAAAAGACTATAAATTAGGGATGTAACAGTTAAATTTTCTCATGGTTTGGTTTTAATTTTTCAAAGAGCCACTTTCTCCCACATTCATTACAATAAATAAAACAGATATGATCAGTTCTATTGTCACTGTCATAGACACTGTCAACTTATAACTCCATGAGTGTTCAACATCACACTGACCTGAGATACTACGTTTCAAAACAAAAGACTGCTCCAGTGAGGAAATCATAAAGATTTGTTCACTCTCTTTAATGTTTTGCGGTGAAGTAACGCATATCACTAATTAGCATTTGCGTGAAGGCGTCTCAACGCCATTATTGCAGGCGTTAACTAATAAACTATTATTTTTTCCTGTTATTACTATTTTCATGATAAGCAAATATCTCCGTTAAGCTATTCAAACGGGTTAGACAAATTCACGCTGATGAGTGACTCTCAGGTGAGATTGATTATTGATTGACAGACCGCGCATGTGTGCACATACTGTTTCTATGAATGCGCGCCCGCTGACGGACCACCGCTTCTCATTAAACGTCAGCTGTGCTCAGATATTCTTTGTTGTTTATTTCATTCGTTACATGCTTTTGCAGTTTATTTCCCTCTCTAACTGTGCTGTGCTTCAGCCATTCAGAGAGCTACCGTAAACCCTCTGATAAAGGAACACATCAATTTAATTCATGCACATTTGATAGGCTATTGATAAAAATATTTTTTATGATGAAATCATTGCGCGGGGCGCAAAAGATGGCTCGAGGGCCACATGCATCTAATAATTAACATCAGAGAAATGCAGCCTCTGACTTATGGTCGTTTACGCAAATCTGAAGATATTAACACGATTCGACAATAGAGGTCACTGTTGCCCCAAACATTGCAAATGTTCAGTTAATAATAATAATAATAATAATAATAATAATGTTTTATTTATATAGCACCTTTCCAAAAGCTCAAAGCCACTTTACAGTCAAGATACATTTTAACAGATGTTACAATCACAGTTAGGGGGGGAAAAAATCAGCAATCAGCAATGGATAGAGAGTACTCTGAGAAAAGACTAGTTTTAAGCTGAGACTTGAAGATGAAAATGGTTCTATCCTTCTAATTGGTAATTGTTTTTTAAAATTAATGACAGAAAAGATCTCGCGACCCAGCAGACAATGATCCGCGACCCACTTTTAGGTCATGACCCAGTGGTTGAGAAACTATGAACTAAACCAAACCATAAGAACACCAGTTTGGCAAGGCTGGGATACCATCAAGATGAGCTTAAACCAGCTCAGATTAGCCAACTAGCTTAGGCTGGTTTAAACCTTTTTCCTTTCAAAAGCGTGTATCACATTTTTCTGAACCAATTTTCAGTGAATCACGGGTAGTAGAAGTACAGATGGGCACTTTTTTTGTAGCCCTGAGTATTAATACATACACACTCTTTGTATTCAAACCTCTCCACTGCTTTAAGCTCAGCAGTATGTTGTCCAGTTTTTGGTGGATGGACTACTGCATTGTTGGTCTGCAGCCCTATCAGTCACTGGACAGCTGCAGAGGGAGAGAAAAGGGCAGCCAATGAGAGCAGAACGTTGCTGGGGTGACTCCAATTGAAACCTCTGGGGAGCTCAGATTTCCAAGAAAACTGCTTCATTGTCCCTCTTATATGACATGCAGTGAAATAGACACACACCAGATCTAGTTTACTGATACTACAATAGTAGAATAGTAGAAAGTGTATACATTGTAAGTATACAGTATAATTATTCACATCTTACCCCAGATGTTCTCATTTCAGTGAATTCCTTCCCATCTTTAAAACACATAGCCAAAAGAACCTTGAGTGCACATAACAATGGGGAATTAATTATTTTCAAGTATGTATACCTAATTTAAATGCTGCAATGTCTCCCGGGATTTTTTGCTTCTCCACGGAAGAGAAAGATTAAGCAAAAGTAACAAACCACAGCTAATAACTGATACCAGAGTCTTCTAGAACACTAAGCTAATTTTGATTGAAGGGCCCATTGGTAAAAGAATGATTCCAAACATCTGAAGATTTGCCACACCTGTTAGAATTAAAAAAGAAATCTGGCAAATTGATTGATGTTCGTTTGCATGAACTGAAAGCCAAAATAGAAATTACAGTATACGGTCTAGTCGGGGGGTGTCCCTCCCAAGGGGAGGACACCGCGGAGACCACACCTCGCCCAGAGAGAGGGGGGAATATTTAAGTGGAAAATACGTCACATGGTCTTGCCGATCATGTGGAGAATTCTCATGGTAGATCCTACCCAACGGGGGAGGAGTTACTACAAACATGGAGACTGTGGCAGAGGGGGGTCTGCCCAAGGAAGATGCAGTTTGCCAACAGGGAAATGAATTAGCGGAAGATATACATCGCATGGGGTTACCTTACAGGGAACCGCCACATGCGGAGCACCTACCCCAGAACAGGGCTCTTAGTTAGCACGTGTACTGGGCCGGCAGCGAGTCTCTCCGAAAACTCGACTGCCACAGGGCTTGGAGGAAGTCAACCAGGGAACATAGTTTGTGAACACTACTGGGAATTAATGGCGCATGTCTTCAGCTCAGAGGAGGTGAAAGGCACTATGTGCAAGCGATACACCCGGCCGACTATCCCGGGCTTATCCGCTTGTATTGCGTGCCACTACCTGGGACGAAACCGGTTCCATCCAGAGGTTGTAGAACCTTGCAAGGTGTTGGGTGTTGCCCAGCCCACTGCTCTGCAAATGTCTGTTAGAGAGGCACCCCTGGTCAGGGCCCAGGAGGCCGCTACACCCCTGGTAGAATGGCTCGTAGCCCTACCGGGGGTGGCACGTCCTGGGCGTGATATGCCATAGCTATGGCGTCAATGAGCCAGTGGGCGATCCTCTGCTTGGAGACAGCGCTTCCTTTCCGCTGTGCACCAAAGCAGACAAAGAGCTGCTCAGAGATCATAAAGCTCTGCGTACGATCCAAATAGATGCGTAAAGCGCGCACCGGACACAGCAATGACAAGGCTGGGGGGTTCAGCCTCCTGGCGCCTCTCAGGAACCTGATGATCAGGTTGTGCTTTCCTAAGGACTTACCGTCCACTATGTCATGGTGTGCTGCTATAGCAGCAATGTACACCTTCAAGGTGGAAGGGGACAGCCACCCTTCCAACCTCTCCTGCAGGAAGGAAAGCACCAATCCGACTGCGCATCTCTGGGGTCTTCCCATCGGGAAGAACACCACTTAGCGAACAGACGCCACTTAAAGGTATACAGGCGCCTCGTAGAGGGGGCCCTAGCCTGAGTGATCGTGTCTACCACTGTGGGTGGTAGACCGCTTAGGTCTTCCACGCCCTGTCCAAGGGCCAGACATGGAGATTCCAGAGGTCTGGTCGCAGGTGCCAGATGGTGTCCCGTCCCTGAGAAAGAAGGTCCTTCCTCAGGGGATTTCGCCGGGGGGAGGGGGGCTGCCACGAGGAGCATGAGGTCCGAGAACCACGTCTGGGTGAGCCAGTAGGGTGTTACCAGGACGACCCGCTCCTCGTCCTCCCTGACCTTGCACAGAGTCTGTGCAAGTAGGCTCACTGGGGGAAATGCATTTGCGCAGGCCAGGGGGCCAGCTGTGTGCCTGCACGTCTATGCCGAGAGGTGCCTCAGTCAGGGCGTACCAGAGCGGGCAGTGGGAGGATTCCTAGGAGGTGAACAGGTCTACCTGTGCCCGTCCGAATTGACTCCAGATCAGCTGGACCACCTGAGAGTGGAGTCTCCACTCTCCCCTGAGGGTAACCTGCCATGACATCGTGTCCGCTGCAATGTGAGTGGCTCGCAGTGACTTGAGGTGCTGCTAACTCCAGAGGAGGAGACGGCAGGTGAGTTGTGACATACAATGATATCACAGACCGCCTTGGCGGTTGACATATGCTACCGTTGCCATGTTGTCTGTCCAAACTGCCAAATAGAGTGGTGGACGGTGGTCGTGATGATGGCCGTGCACACCGGATACGTGACCCAGGGAACAAGGAAACTGCTCTTGCTGAACTCTTGGGTACTGCAGCCACTTGGGCATGCAGCGCAATTAAATGCAAAGGTAACAAAAGATTCTCCTCCCGGCCCTCAACAGGGGGATGGAGTGGTCTGCTTACCAGCTCAAGAGCAGTGGGTTTTGTCATTGCCCATCTCAGGGGCACTTCGAAGCCTTTCGCGGGTTCTTGGTGGCCGCAAGACAGGTGGCGTCTGCTTCCTGCGGTGGGCTCCACACCAGGGCCGGGCCGCAGGGGCGGGCTGCGGCGGAGCCGGTGCAATCACCACAGGGGGACGCCCTTGGCGACGAGCAGACGGGGTGCGGGATCTTGAGCTGCACCGGGGCAGGATGTGCTGGATAACCTCCATCTGCTGCTTCACCGTTGAGAACTGCTGGGCAAAGTCCTCGGTGTCACCGGACTGGCCAACTTGGGAAATGGGGGCAACAAGGAACCGTGCCTTGTTGGCCTCTCCCATATCGACCAGTTTGAGCCAAAGGTGGTGCTCCTGGACCACCAAGGTGGACATCACCTACCCAAGAGACCCCGCCGTGACCTTCGTCGCCCGGAGAGCGAGGTCGGTCGCAGAGCGTAGCTCCTGCATCAATCCCGGGGCAGAACTACCCCCGTGCAGTTCCTTTAGTACCTTGGCAGACTTGCAGGAGAGCCATGGCGTGCAGGGCGGAGGTGGCTTGTCCAGCGGCACCATAGGCCTTGGCCGTCAGAGACTAAGTAAACCTACAGGCCTTGGACGGGAGCTTTGGGCACCCGCGCCAGGTGGTGGCGCTCTGCGGGCATAGGTGCACCGCGAGCACCTTTATCCACCGGGGGGATTGCCGAATAGCCCTTGGCCGCCCCACCATCGAGAGTGAGGGCAGGGAAGCTGTAAGATCGGAACCGGGCAGTAAAAAGTGCCTCCCATGACCTTGTCAGCTCTTCATGCAGAAAAGAACAGGAGCGGGGCTTGGCTTTGAGTGGCGCCATGAGCCCAGGAACCAATCATCGAGCCGCGAGGGTTCAGGGTAGAGCGGAGGGTTCCACTCTAGCCCAACGCTTGCAGATTCCCGGGAATGCATGTCGTCATCTCCGCATCAGCCTGTGACTGGGCGACCGCACCCGAAGGGAGGAGCCCAGCTGAGGCTTCCACGTCCAACTGGACAAGCCCGCTCTCCGATGCTGCGCTCGAGAGCTCATCACTTTCGCGGGCTCTAAATAAGAGGTCGAACTCGCCATGAGACGAGCCGGTGGACTCATCTGGAAGCCCGATCAGGGCAGACAAGCATGCTGGGGAACGAGAGGTCCGCGGGGGGATACCCGGTGGAGGCGGTCCCATTGGGGTCCCCAAATTGCCCCAAGTGCTAGCCGCGCTGGCCTCATACCCGTGGGTAGAAGAACCGAGGCGGTGAGCCTCTGGGGTGGCTTGCTTTCTTACGAAGGTAAGCCGCGACCGCATCGTTGCCATGGACATGTTCTCGCAATGATGACATGACCCATCCACGAACGCTCTCTCAGCGTGAGCAGTGCCCAGATACGAAAGACAGTGATCGTGACTGTCAGAAGGCGAGAGATAACGAGCGCAACCAGGAATAACACACAAAGGAAAGGCATCTTTAAAAAGACGTGACTTTAAAAAGACATTCCGTGTGTGCTGCTCTTTTAGAGAAATATACTCTTTTAGAAAAATATACTCTTTTTATTTCTGCCGAAGCGCCCAGGGGCATTCACTGCAGTGCACCAGTGCAGAGGAGGGAGAAGCTGCTTAAATGCGTCGTCAGATCCAGCAGAGGTGAATGAACAGTCCTGGGAATTCAGCTCAGTGAGCATAATCATTCGGTTCCGAAGAGAAAATCTGAATGAGTGGTTGCATACAAGCTCCTTTTATACCCGTATGTCCGGGGGAGTGGCATGCAAATACCACTCGCCAATTTTCATTGGCCTTTTATCAAAGACCAGAGGTGTCTCGGGCTCCCAAGAGTGACCCCTAGTGTCACTACATCGACACAACGAGTGAGTGACAGATAGGGAACTCCATTAATTTCTTGGTCTTGAGAGTTCAAGAGAACAACAACTAATGTAAAACAGTGCAGTTATATCTCATATTTCACTCTCCTTGACTGTTTTTAAAAGGTGTGAACAGAACAGATGAGTTTGATTCAGACCTATTTAATTCTGTGGTTGCAAGCTAGATCAGGTTATGTGTAGTTACGGTCTTAGGATGTGATACAAAAGACCAAAAATCCATATCCGAGGGGAAGCTTTCCCTTTTTTGAGTACATTACTTTTATGCTGAAATCAGTTGTTACTTTGTTGCTTGATACTCGAGCAATGTCAAGGATTTTAATTAGAATTGGGTCTTATTATTAATCGGCTACACATCATATTTCACATTTTTTCTCCCTTTGAAGTGTAATTAAGGCCATTATGTACACAGTAATAATTTTCATGAAATTTTGAAAATGTGATTTTTGAAGAGGAAAATGGGTCTCCAGTCCAATTAATCCATTGCTAATAGCCTTCAGAACGAGTAAGAAAGACCTAATACACTGCAAACCCATTAGCAACACCCTGGCCAATGGATTTCTGTTCCTGCCCTGATGAAACATTAGGTGTTTATGTATGATCTCATGCTAGCTCGTGCATGGGCGGATTATGAGGCTGAACTTTTATGGTGGCGTTTGTTTAAGGTTATTGCTGTAATTAGAGACTGGTGGCTGACACGCGAACAAAGCTACGAACCCTTTAGTGCTCTATGTGTTAGTGTGTTAGCTTCACCAGCCTCAGGTTCCCATTAACCTGTGTGAACCCTACTCCTTGGGAGCGCTATCCTATAATATGTCAGCTCGAGCTTGGGTCAGAATGAGGGGGGTTGTGAGAAAATGGAGTTTGCCTTTAATTACCTTCAACCTGAGCAGTGACTGAATGGATGCAGGATTTTAATATGTTGTGGTGAAATGGCTCAGCTTGTTCGAAGGGTGAAATGCAATTGTCCGACCACCTGTTTATTGCTCTCGTTGAATCTCAAATTAGAGTTGAGCACGCATTTCACTGGGGATAAAATGAACTCTGTGGAATTAAAGTCTATTATTCAGCTAATGTTGTTTTGGATAGTTATGCTGTGCATGACCTCATTTAAATAATGTAATACTCTCTTCATCCCTGTCTAATTTTTTTCCCCTTACATTTTTACCTAAGTAACACTTTTCATAAACAAAGGCTTTAAATATCAGAATGTCAATAGTTTGTTAACTTAGATGAGCACTGTAGGATCCAGCCAGCTTCTGTTCCCCACAGATCTATTAATTAATTTCCATTTTTATTTGGTTAGGCCACAACAGTGAGCCTCTGAAAAGATTTTGTTTATCTAACAGTTCTAATATAACTAAGTCAAGGTTTCTTATTTTAACCACTGATAATGAAGTAAAAGAGATTTGTCATATTGTGTCCTTGTAAAAATCCAGAGCATAAAGAAAGCATCACCACTGCCCACCAGTTCTAGACTGCCAAAGAGATCATCTTCCATGCTTGTCATCTTGAGTATGGCTTCTGCAAAACTGTGACTCTGGTTGCAGCTCGTATGTGTTGCTGTCATTTGTTGATAAGCTTCTTTTACTATCTCTTGATTGCATAGAGCTGCTAATAAGAGATGGCATTGATCCCTTTAGAAACCAAATGAGTGAGAAAACTTCGCCGTACTGCTGTATATTCTTCCCTCCGCCCATCCGCTGCATCTCTGATGTTTTTAATTCCATTTCTGCAGATCATATTCAGTGACCACAGAATAATTTCACACATGGGATCTCATGCCAAACAGTGCATAGATGTTGTATGTTTGCAAGATTAGAATGCAGAATTTGGGATGAAAAAATAGGATACAATTCAATATTCATTGGGAGATTTAGGGGAGATTGGGATTTCAGAAATATCAAATGCTTATTTCGAGTGACATTTTAAACACTAGGGTGCACCCAAATTTATTTATCTAAGCCACTGAAATTGAGCTGTTAACAAATGGATCTACCTGACAGCTTGTTTTTTCTCACACTCTTTCCATCTTTTTTTGAAATAATAATTTTTTCTTTATTGCACAGTTTTGGCACAATAGAACGAGTTTGTCAATATAGTGTGTTATCATCATCGGTGGTCACTCGAGGTATGACTGTCCTCTCCATTGGATCGTGTACTTGTGGGTCTTCAGAAGGCTGTAGAGGCCGATCTGTGACCCACATACTTTGGTGCAGTGTGGGCAGGGGAGAGTGGTAGTGGTTGGTGGTAGTTGAACCATTTTTTCTTTCTCCTTGCGAAGCTGTCGCTTTGTCTCTGAGGCACGGTGGAGTTCTATTTCATGATGTGCAGCTCCTTTCTGCACGGATTTCTTCCAGGAGTGCCTGTTCAGTGCAATGTGTTCCCAGTTGCTCGATGTGATGTAGAATTTCTTCAGAATGGTTTTGATATTGTCCTTGTAACGTTTCTTTTGCCTGCCAGTGGCTCTGATCTGTTTGGGGAGACGTGTGTTGGACATGTGGATTACATGGCCTGTCCATCAGAGTTGGTACTGCATTATTGTGGTGGTGATGCTGGTCATGTTGGCTTCCTCCAAAATGCTGATGTTGGTGCGTCTGTCCTCCCAGCTGATCCTCAGAATCTTTCATAAGGATCTTTGGTGGTGTTGTTCCAGGGCTCTCAGGTGCCTGCTGTTGTTGGTCCATGACTCGGCTCCATACAGAAGGGTGGGAAGGACAGCAGCTCTGTAGACCAGGAGTTTTGTTTGGGCCTTTAGGTTTCAGTCTTCGAAGACTCTTTTCCTGAGTCTGGCATAGGCTCCACTGGCACAACTCAGGCGATGATTGACATCAGAGTTGATGTCAGCTTTTGAGGAAAGAAGGCTGCCGAGGTAGGGGAAGTGGTCCACATTTTCAAGAGTGGTGTTGTCCACTTTTATGGTGGGCTGGGTAGATGGCTGTTGGGTGAAGGTTGATGTAGGACCTGGGTCTTCTTAATGTTTCAGGCTAGGCCCAGGGCTCTGTATGCCTCGGCAAAGGCATTCAGGATGCCCTGGAGGTCTTCTGCGGTGTGCACTGCGATGACGTTGCCATCTGCGTACTGAAGCTCCGTGATGGTGGTGTTGCTGACTTTGTTCTTGGCCTTAAACCTGTTAAGGTTGAAGAGTCTGCCATCAGTTCTGTACAGGATTGGGATCCCCTGTGGCAGCTCTTTGCCAATGAGGTGGAGTATGGCAGCAATGAAGATGGCAAACAGGGTGGGTGTGATGATGCATCCCTGTTTGACCCCTGTTTCCACAGTGAAAGGCTCGGACTCAGAGCCGCTGTTGCTGAGCACTGTGACTGACATGCCGTCATGTAGAAGCCTCAGTATTCTGATGTACTTGTCATGGCAGCTGTAGCTTGATAGTATGCTTCACAGACCCTGGCGGTCTACCGTGTCAAAGGACTTTGTCAGGTCTATGAAGGCCATGTACAAAGGCTGCATTTGTTCACTGCATTTTTCCTGTAGTTGGCATGCTGTGACTATCATGTCTGCTGTACCTCAGTATGGGCAGAAGCCACTCTATGATTCTGGGAGTACTTCCTCAGACAGTGGTAGCAGTCAGTTTGCGAGGACACGAGCTAGGACTTTGCCTGTTGTTGACAGAAGCGAGATGCCCGTGTAATTTCCACATTCAGCCTTGTCCCCCTTCTTGAATATGGTCACTATTAGAGCATCCCTGAGCTCTGAGGGAAGTTCTTCTTTTTCCCAGGCCTTGAGGAGTAGGGCATAGATGTGGTACAGGAGCTCCACCTTCTTTTAAGATCTCAGCTGGGATCCCATCTGGACCAGCAGCCTTGTTGTTCTTTAGGCTCCTGATGGCATCTTGAACCTCTGTTACAGTTGGAGGTTCACCCATGTCTTCTCTGATGTGGCTCTGTCAGTTTCAGTTGTGCTGTTATGGTTGAGTTCTTGGAAGTGCTCCTTCCATCAGGCATCAATGGACTCATTGTCCTTCAGCAGCTCCTGCCTGTCCTTTGAGCACAGGGAATTTAGGCCACGGTAGCTTGGACCATAGATGGCCTTGGTAGCACTGAAAAAGTCTCTGGTGTCACCCGAGTCTGCCAGTGTCTGGATTTCCAGAGCCTTTTCTGTCCACCAAGAGTTCTTTAGCTCCCTCACCCGTCTCTGGACATCCGCCTTGGCTCTGGAGTGAGCCACCCTTTTGGCCTTGCAGGTTACATTGCGGTAATCCAGTCGGGAGGTTTGAGGCAGGCTATTTTTAGGGCACATTTTCTAGCCCCTTCCCCAGGTGGGGTGAGCAGAGTGGATCCTAAAGAGGGCTGCTCAGTCGTGGGTGCAGCTGCTGAAGGGCTCTTTCAGCCTCGTTCCAAGAGCCCAGCAACTGAATCTAGCACCCACCACCTAATGTGCCATTTCATGACTAGGGGCTTCCGGATCTCACAATCCTGCCCCCGTCGCCACTTGCTGGTCACCATAGGACTTAAACCGGGATGTTAGGGTGGATTCCCTTTAAAGAGGACACCTGTGTGTGATTTTGTTTAACATGGGGAGACTGGTGCATGGACAGCCACCACACGGTCCTTGACAGATCCAGGTCGGGTTCCAGTGGCATGGAGTCCAAGACGACTGGGGGCCCTTTTCTGCTGCAGCCTTCATCTGCCTTCCCAGCCATTGTGATGCTCCCCTAAAGCCAGCCATCATCCTCCGCCTGTTCCACCATTGAGGTCTTGGTTAGATTGCTCTTTGTCAGGGACCTCCCCCTCAACCTTACCGCCATGGGTGGCCCTACCAGGAGCATAGCTCCAGGCGGCATTGCTCTCGGGATCTCAGGACCACACAAGCCTCTCCACCACGACACGGTGACAATCCCCGGAGAGGAAGTGTGTTATAGTCAGAACCTGACATATATGTTTGGTGCAACAAAATATAAAATATTTTAAATTCAATGTATATAACAATGTATATAACATGTCCATAAACATTTTCTTTATGATGAATTTATAAGGGAAAGTGTATATGCTATGACTGCTTATCTCCCTTGAGTTTTTCATCATTTTAATCACCTTTTTGACTTCATTTTAATGGTCCTGCTGTATGACAAATAAATTAGCACAAATATTCCATGTAGTCTCTCAATTATTATGGTCATAAAAACTGCATGGATACTAATTATAAAATAATTAGTAAAATGCTTTTTAAAATTTGTTTTAGATTGAGTATAGCATGCCATACTGCAGACAATGCCCAAAAGTATTTAATAGTATAGCCCTTTATGCTCGGATGGGCCTGCTGGCGTGTTCGGGAGAAAAAAAAGAAATGGTCAAAATATTAATAACTACAGTCTTGACCAACACAAAATAGGTATCACTGAAAGCTAGGAGATCTAAAGAAAAATATGCAATGTTCATATTATCGCAAACAGTAAAAACATCAAACTCATCAAATAGCCATGTGTCATATGTTATTGGAAAGCTCTCAGAAAGTGGATACAACCATCCTATTTGTTTTACTCACAGACTTTGGGTTTGCCACTGAAACAGAAAATCTGTAAAAACACCTCCAGAGCTTAACTAAACATACATCTGTGATTTCTTAATTTAATGTATATAATATGACATGAATTTAATATGAGACAATCTATTGTTTGATGGTAATGATACAATTTCAATACATTTCCGCAGCAATTTCAAAAGTATATGGATGTCACTATGAATGCAGTTTTAGGAAGTTACTCACTTTATATCATCTTGCTGCACTTTTAGTTTTTAAACCCTCAGCAGATGAATGCAAGTTTCTGGACTGAGATGAATGATGAACTGATAAGACGATAATCCATTGTTGAACCCAAAAGAGTCCTTTAGTTAAAGTGAAAATTTCTGTAATTACTTTTATAATACTGATTCTACCAAACAGTGTGACTTCCTGTGACATTTTTCAAAATGCTTTCAATCCTCTGAGAGTGTATTCATCACCTTCACCTGAGACACACACACATACACACAAAATCAAACGTACCTGGGAGCTGTGGCAAATCAGACTTGTCAGATGCTCACTGAATTGGACAGGGAAAAACAGAATTTGATCTTGCATAGAGGCTGATCACTCAGATTTGCTTCAACAGAGCAGTCAGTTGAGACCTGACTATGATTAAAATGCCCCCATCAGCTTTCAGGGAGCACCCAGGTGATAGCTAGTAGCCAATAGGACAAGATGGGCTCATCAAGAACAGGTGCACATTAAGAGAGAAGACAAATGAGTTATGTCTATTTGGATTTTCTGTTGATATGTTTTGATGCAACATGGTTATTTTTTGGCTGCTGACAGGGAGCTAGCCTAACAGACCTGGAGAAGTCAATCTCCAAACAGATTTTTCATAGCTTTCTTTGATTACTTTAAATCAATAATTGTATGTTTATACAGTAACACAAAATATGAACATAGTAAATGTAAAAAAAACAGTTTATTTCGTTGAGGTGTTTCTATAGGTAGTCAGGCCAAAGGGATTTTTAGCACACTATTGGGGAAGCTACTTTGAAACTGTAGCTTCCCAAGCTACATTCTACAGTCAAGCTACTTTTTTTGAAAAATATCTTGTTATACTAAAAGCTAGTAACAAGTAGTAGCTAATTACTGTACATTGAAGCTATGTAAGGGGGAAATACCTTTTAACTATATAAATATCCAGTGATGTAATTTATTTCAAGCCATATTTTTCTGGCACAGTGATTTGAATCTGTTCATGAACCGTCCAAACAAAGCAGTTCACTAGAATGAATTGGACTTTCCACAATAAGAGAGCTACAGAGAAACATCAGCACCTGGAGCAAAAATACTGACTCAAAGCACAGCAAGGGTTGACTTAATTCAAGAAACACTTGAAGATGAAACAGGATTTACATTATTTGGCTGGCCTGTCCTCCCCTCAGAGCAGCTTTACCAGACCTGCATCAAACAGAATTTTGATAATGTCAGCCTCTTCTCAGTGGCAGCAGGGCAGCCGCACTGGGGCTTGTAGCAGACCCTCCCTCAATAGCTTTAAATGAGCAGGTCACCCTTTTAAATGATTTTAATAACACATTAAATGCCATACTTTATTGCTGTACACACATTATAAAACAGCTACTTCGTACTGATAGCTCTCTGATACAGTATGCATCTCATCCACAGTGGATACTTTGAATTCTAAAAAAAATTCTGCTGTATATGTTAGTTACTTACTCTACAACTCATCTTTGTATGTGTTAAATAATCATTCAGTCCACACAGGGGTGAAGACAGCCCCTGTGTTTTTGGGGCAATCAGTGTTCCCCCATGGAATCCTGTCCCCCTTGGACCCCAAAGGTTGGTTTGGGAATTCTATTTTCGGTGCCCAATTGGAAATCCTACAAAGTTGCTTGAAGATTTATGTAGTCTTACTCATGAAAATACATCAGCTATGCTTGACATAACACATGATATAACCAAAGCAACAAATGGTCAAAGTAGACGTTTATTTTTGTGTTTTTTTTTTAGTTACCATGCTAACCGATTAGCCTGCTAATTTTTCCATCATGCATTCTGTATGGTTGGCATGCTAATCAATTATCCTACGAAGCTAACATTTTCTGCGACCTTCACGTAAATATAGCAACATGTTCAATTACAGACTACATGGTAAGTGATTGACTGTATTTAAATGTGGGGAACTGAATATCGCATGACACCAGCATTTTTTGCTGTAGCCCTGAACCCACCTCACCACTCCATAGTTGACTCTCTTCTGCATTAATGTAAGAAGAGAGCTACAGACGCAATGACTCAGTGAGAGACATTTAATTAAAGTAGAGGAAAAGCTTGAAGCAACAGTGAAAATAACTAATAACTTAACTAATCTTCACGCATTAGGCAGCCTCAGCTCTACAGTTCTAAAAGAAATGTTCCCTGTCTGTCACTCACTCGACGTTGTGTCGATGTACTGACACTAGGGGTTCGATCTTGAGAGCCCCAATCACCTTTGCTTAAAATAGAAAAGGCCAATGAGAACTGGCAAGTGGAATTTGCATGCCACTCTCCGCCCCGGACATACGGGTATAAAAGGAGATGGCATGCACCACTCATTCATGTATTTCTTCGGAACAGAATGCATGCTTGTGTACGTCCTTTCACCTTTTACTTATGCTGCTGGATTTTACGGTGCATATTAGTGGACACCCTCGCACGGTCGAGTGTTGTGTTCCCCTGGGCGCTTCGGCAGCTGAGTCCGCGGGTGCTAAAAGAGTATATTCAAAAGAGTATATTTCCTTCTAAAAGAGCTTGCGCAAACGCTTGGCGTCTTTTTAAAGATGTCCTTCTGCGTTTGTGCTACTGGATGTGGCCGTTATCTCTCCCCTCTGGACAGCCATGAAATCTGCCTCGAGTGCTTGGGCCCCAGCACACTGAGGCAGCTTTCATGGAAGGGACATGTTCTCATTGTGGGAACGTTCAATATCAGAACGTTGCGGTCACGGCTCACTTCTTTATGAAGCAAGGAGCCACTGCGGCTGCTCCCAACCTGGTCCGCCCTGGGCTGATGCTCAGCCGGCCGGGTCGGCAAGCACCGCAGGCAATCTGGATGTTTCATGGGAGCGTTTCCACCGGCTCAGCCCCACGGACCTCCCATCTCCCAGCACGCTCGTTCTATCTGGAAGAGCTGTCGAGCGATACAGGCGGTCTGCCTCAGGGCGGATTTAATGTATTGTTCGCGGCGCGCAACGAGGATGAGCTTATGGTTGCAGAATCGGAAGGTGGGCTTCTGGTATCGGAAGTGGATGAACCTTCTGAGCTCCCGCCCACGGGCGGTAGAGCACAGGATGAGGCAGACACTGAGATGCCACATCGGGCTAAGTGGAACCCTCCACCCTGCCCTGAGCATTCGCTGATGGATAATTGGCTTCTGGGCTTGGAGTGTGACTCACAGCCGTACCCCGCCCAGGTGGCTTTCTTCCCAGAAGTGCACAAGGAGCTAACGAAGTCATGGAAGGCATATTTTTCTGTCCGTACACGCTTCGTGGGCTCGTCCACCCTGACTACCCTTGACAACAGAACGGTTAAAGGATATGTCGAGCTCCCCCAGGTAGAGCACGCTGTAGCGGTGCATTTATGCCCACAGGGCGCAGCCACCTGCCGCGACTGACAAAGGCTCCTTTCCAAGGCCTGTAAGTTCTCTTCCTCATTAATGACGAAGGCTTACAAGGCCGCAGGTCAAGCCGCTTCTGCCCTGCACGGCATGGCCATCCTGCAAGTCCACCAGGCCAAGGTGCTAAAAGACCTGCACGAGGGTAGGACCGACCCAGGGCTGATGCAGGAACTGCGTACTGCGACTGACCTCACCTTAAAAGTCATGCGCACGCCCTGGGCTGGACAATGTCCACTCTTGTGGTCCAAGAACGGCACTTGTGGCTCAACCTTGCGGAGATACGTGATGCCGAGGAAGTCCGCTTTCTCGATGCGTCCATCTCCCAAGGGGGGCTTTTTGGCAACACCGTCAAGGTTTTCGCCCATCTCGATGGTGAGAAAGCAGACCACATCTTGCAGCGGCACAACTCAGCCGCTTCCAGGCCTCAGAAGTCCCGCGCCCTGTCTGCTTCTCGCCAGAGCCGTTCTCCTGCGTCCCCTTGCTGGTGGTGATGATGGTCCTGAGGAGGCTTTGGCCGTTGATTCAGGGCAAGCATGTGTTGGTCCAGACTGACAACACAGCGACCGTAGCGTACATAAACCACCAAGGCGGTGTTAGCTCACGTCGCATATCGCAACTTGCCTGCCGCCTCCTCTTTTGGAGTCAGCATACGTTGAAGTCTCTGCAAGCCACTCACCTTCCGGGCGTCCTCAACCATGCAGCGGACACGCTTTCATGCCAGGTAATGCTGGTTTTGGAGAGATTCGGGGAGGTGCAGGTAGACCTGTTCGCCTCCTGAGAGTCCTCTCACTGCCCCTTTTGGTACTCCCTGTCCGAGGCCCCCCTCGGCATGGATGCCTTGGCACACAGCTGGCCTCGGGGGGTATGGGTCTCCTTCGGTGAGCCTCATTGCACAGACTCTGTGTAAAGTCAGGGAGGATGAGCAGCAAGTCCTGTTTGTTGCGCCTCTACTGGCCCAACCAGACTTGGTTCTCGGATCTGATGCTCCTGGCAGTAGCGCCTCCCTGGTGCATTCCCCTGAGGCAGGACCTTCATCAGTAACCAAGACGTTTTCACACTGGGACACATACAATCCTTCACACACCACTTTCTCTTCTAAATCTATTTCATGACTTGCAAAAACTGAGTGTCTGTTTAGGTTGCTTTTAGATGCTGATATTGAATGTTTAATTCTCTTCAACTGGAAAATTAAAAGATTAGGGAGCTGCTGCGTAAAGATTCCTCTGTATATTCTAGAATTTTCTGGGCTGAATCTAATCACTACAAACTTGCCCTATGCCTTTCACTGTTATCATGTCACACATACAGCAATAAAATAAATTTGGACATAAATTGTATTTATTGCTTTTGAAATAAAAATAAAAAAAGACAGACTTGGCAGAAGCCAAAAGAGCAACTGAAAAAGAGAACTGTGAGATAATGACCATGCTGCCTATTAAAGTGTCTTCCTCGAGCAAGGTGAATCAGAACCTTCAAATAACAATCCCCACAACGAGATAGAAGGTAGTCTGTTCTCACAGTAATATCCATATAAATAGTTACATGTTTGTGTAAATCAGGGTTCAGCCTTTTGACATGAAATGATCAAGATGAAAACTGCCATGCAGGTGCAAAGGGATTTCACATAAATAAAATAGCCTACTCCTCTCTTGCTGTTGCTTACGTGCCAGTGATTACCCATCCACGTGCCAGCATTAGAGCATGCCGTAAGTTGCTGACACCTGGTGTAGATATAGGATTGAAGAACAGCTAGGGAGAATGTTTCAGAAATAATATTTCTTTAACACTTACACACTGACCGATGCTATGTAAAATAAACAAAGAAAAGAGTAGCGTGTGCAGTGTACAGTGATCTGGAGTTCATTGAGTAAAGTTACCACATTTAATTTCTCCCATGCTGCTTTCAGCATGTCAGTGTTCACTATCAATTTAGCTTCATTGACTACATATACATAATTTGACTATTTGCTGTTTTTATTCTGTTCTTTATTTCATGTTTTTCCAATGTTATAATGGCACTGAAATATTACATTTTTGAAAAAACATTTTTTAGATATTGCTTGAGAATGAAAATGAATTTTAAAAGATTACTATGAATTGCACCTGATGATAGCATTGTTTATTTGCATGTGCTGTCTGTGTTATTTTAGGTCACCGATTCACTAAAGAAATAATGCATATCAGCTAATGGCACAAACACACTGTGCTTTATGCAATTTGCATGGCTCAATTACCATTCTTGCAGGGTCTGTGCATTAACACACAGGCTTACACGGGCTGAAGCCCAGGAGCCCTTTTGCGGTGTCCACCACCCCATTATTCCCAATTATTCGGGGGAGGAACACATTTGAATGCACTCAGCGGGAGACACTGATGTAAACACTGAGACGGTGCGCAACCATGAAAGCCGTCTGTGTATCGCATGTTCATAGAAAAATACTTCCGCCCCCCACCTGTTGATGACTGGCAGGGGCCCCCACAGAAATGGTTAGCTCATGGGCCTCGAGGTACTTTCTAAGTGCTACGTTGTGGAGGATGTGTACGATCCAGGGACCTGAATCAGCTCTTGAAAATGCCAAAAGTGCGCTTGTCTATACCTTGTGTCTGGATATATGCATGGTTATAGTGCTGTTCTCCATAATTTTTTCATAATTTGATGAATTTTGTCATGATTTTAAAAAAAAATCTGTTTACCGGCTGCTTTTTGTGGGCGGCAATAGAGCAATGCTAATTGTGCCTGGCAAAGAGCAGTTTTGTGAATAAGGCACAATGCATTGTATAATGAGCTTACTTTACAAAGAAAAGAGGCATGTTTGTGCTGAAAACAATGACAACGATTTAAATACTCATGGTGCAGTGCTATTTCTGCATGTTTAGGGCCTGGTTAAACTGTATTGTGGGTGGTTTGTAAATAAGGCATGTTTTTGCACTGAAGTATTGTGCCCAAAGTGTCTTCAAATTTAGTGAATTTGCCTCATAGTTTCCTCTTTGTTGAGTTTGTAATACCAGAAACTTGAGCATAAATAACAGTATGGTCAGCTCATTATTTTGGTCACTCCGCTGGTTAGTGTTAGAGAGAAAGCGTGCTATTTGCTCATGGCAGAAGTATTTGCGCAGAGGAAAATGTCACATGGACAAGTAAATCTATTTTTGTGACATGATTCTCCTTTGTCTTCCTCTCTGGAATACAGTGAAATTTGTTCTAGGATTGAACAACGATTTGCAGGTCTCTCAGCAAAGGGTCTTGCCACAAGCCTGGCATATGGTGCATCTGATTTCCACTACTTACACTCCCCAAATTTACCTCTGAAAATTAAGGTGCATTTTCTTTCATCTGAACTGGACTGATCACGGATCCTACACTCTCCCCTGAAGTTGTAGATGCTCCTTTGAGGTCAAACAGTCCTTGATATGTGCTATCTGCAAATCTACAGTAAGCTTTCCAATACAGTCTTCTACAGAGGGTGCAAAAATGAAGTCTTTCCTATTGTTAGAAACATTCGCTCATAAAGCCATACAATAATTGTAAATGATCTGAAAAGCATTTCGGAAAGTTTTACTTGTGTGGCTTATTCCAGAATGACTTTCCCTGAAATGCAGAATATATAATTGATAACACACCAAGGAGTCATTTTCTACTCTGAGAGTAATTCTCTGACTTTATCATTTTCTTTAATTACATTAAAATTTGTTTTCCTCTACAAATTTACAGTCAGGGTGTGCTTACCATGTCCTATTGACTTTATTTTGTTGATGAAATCCAGGCCACAAGAATTTATTTTTGAGTCTGTAGCATATCGCCTTGCCTTATTCCATTTTGATAAAAGCTGCAACTTTTATTCAAAGCAACTTACAGTACATTTCCGTCCTTAAAGGACCATGTGAGACCAACATGAATTTCCATTCTGGTGGAATGCCAATTAGTGCTGGTTTGGGGCTGGTCTAGCTGGTGGTCAAGCATAGCTAAGCTGTTCACCAACTAAATTTGCTGGTTAAGTTAGTTAAAAAGCCTGGTGGAGACATTAGTACAGCAACATGTTGGGGACCAGCATCCAAAACACAACACATGCTGGTCTTGTCAGCAGGACTAGCACAGGGTCAATCCACCTGGCATCTTTACGTTTAAGGGTTAATTGCTTTGTGCAAGGTCACAATGATGATAGCTCATGGATTCCCCCTTGAAGGGATTTGGACCTGCCACCTTCTGGTTACCAGCCAGTGGTTACCTTTAATCACTAAGCTACACCATCTCCATCCCTCTCCTTTAACCTCTTTCTTTTTCACATTTCTCTTTCTCTTTGTCTTGCTGAACTGTATTCAAGGCATACAGCCTGGGGCCTTTGTTGTACACTGTAAAAAAAATCCTGTTGTTTTTACCAAAAAAAAAAAAAATGGCAGCTGTGGTTGCCAGAATAATTATGTAAAAAAATTACAGTTTAAAACTTTAGTTTTTATGGTGCATTTTACAGTGCAGTACCGTAGTTTATATTATTAAATGATAAACTTAATATATTAACCTACCAAAACTGTAAAAATCTGCTTTTCACTTTATAATGTATTGTTAATCACCGTAGTAATTACCAAAGGGCACAAGATGACTTAAAGTTCTTCAACAGTGGCCCTTCTAGGAGCAATGACTGAAAAACGTGTAGAGACAGTGCTCAGTTAACTCACACAAGCACTAAACACCATCAGGGTAACACATGTGAAATTAAAATTATGCAATAAACATTAACTAAACTACATAAAATATAACACAGAACACCCCAAAGTACATAACTGATATAAAAAATAAGACGTATCTACAATGGGAACAGGCCGCGCCAGCCGAGGCCTTTTCACTTTTTTATTCTTCCCACAGAGTGAAATTATTTCAGATGGGGCCATATGTACTTGCGTTGGGGAAGATGTTCTTTCCCCAGGAGGAAAAGACACAGCAGAGACCACATCCTGCCCATAGGGGAGGTTAACATGTGGTGAATACGTCACATAGGCTACCAGCCTCATGTGGAAGAAGCCCCGTGGTAGGTCCTACCTGGAGGGGAGGAACTCTACAGCACGGCAACTGGAGGCAGGGGACGACCCTGCCAAAGGGAGACATGGATTTGCTCTCAGGGAAACTGTACCGTGGAAAATACGTGTTTACCATGGTTACCACAGGTAAACAGCACAAGTGAAGCACTTACCCCAGTACAGGGCATACTAGCACATGTACTGGGCCCGTTCTATGAAGGAAGAACATCCAGGGTTCACCGTCTCGTGAACTCGCATGGGGGAAAAAAGCACACGTCTTCCCCTTAGGGAGGGGAAAGGCGCTATGCGCAGGTGGTACACTCAGCCAGCTGCACGAACACTTACCCGCTTGTACCTGGGGAGGGCACGCCCTGGGCCTGGTATGCCAAAGCGATGGCATCCACAATCCAGTGGGCAAGCCTCTGTTTGGAGACAGCGTTTCCTTTCCGCTGTCCACCAAAGCAGACAAAGAGCTGCTCAGAGCATCTAAAGTTCTGCGTGCGGTCCAAGTAGATGCGCAAAGCACGCACCAGACACAGCAATGACAAGGCTGGGTCTGCCTCCTCCCGGGGCAGCGCTTGCAGGCTCACCACCTGATCCATAAAAGGGGTCATGGGAACCTTGGGCACATAGCCCGGTCGGGGTCTCAAGACCATGTGAGAGTACTCCAGACCGAACTCCAGGCAGGTGTCGCTGACAGAAAACGCCTGCAGGTCCCCAACCCTCTTGATGTACGTGAGCACAGTCAGGAGAGCAGTCTTCAATGAGAGAGCCTTTAGCTCAACTGACTCTAGGGGCTCAAATGGGGCTCTTCACAAGACCAGCAGGACCATGGAGAGATCCCACAAGGGAATGAGGTGTGGCCTAGGAAGTTTCAACCTCCTATTGCCTCTATGGAACCTGATGATCAGGTCGTGCTCCCCCAGGGACTTACCGTCCACCGCGTCATGGTGCGCCGCTATAGCAGCCACATACACCTTCAAGGTGGAGGGGGACAGCCGCCCCTCCAGCCTCTCCTGCAGGAAGGAAAGCACCGACCCGACTGCACATCTCTGGGGGTCTTCGCCTTGGGAAGAACACCAATTTGCAAAAAAATGCCACTTCAAGGCATACAGGCACCTCATAGAGGAACCTGAGTGATCGTGTCTACCACTGCCGGTGGTAGGCGACTTAGGTCTTCCATGTCCCATCCAGGGGCCAGACATGGAGATTCCAAAGGTCTGGTCACGGGTGCCGGATGGTGCCCCGTCCCTGAGAGAGGAGATCCTCCCTCAGGGGAACTCACCAGGGAGGGGCTGTCACAAAGAGCATGAGTTCCGAGAACCGAGTCTGAGTGGGCCAGTACGGTACCACCAGGATGACCTGTTCCTCGTCCCCCCTGACCTTGCACAAGGTCTGTGCAAGCAGGCTCACTGAGGGAACGCATACTTGCGCAGCCCCTGGGGCCAGCTGTGTGCCAGCGCATCTGTGCCGAGGGGAGTCTCAGTCAGAGAGTACCAGAGTGGACAGTGGGAGGATTCCCGGGAAGCAAACAGATCTACCTGTGCTTTGCCGAATCGACTCCAAATCAGCTGGACCACCTGAGGGTGGAGTCTCCACTCTCCCCTGAGCATCACCTGCCGTGACAGCGCGTCCGCTGTACGGTTTATGTCGCCCGGGATGTGAGTGGCCCGCAATGACTTCAGTCACTGCTGATTCCAGAGGAGGAGACGGCGGGCGTGTTGCGACATGCAATGCAAGCGTAAACCACCTTGGAGGTTAATATATGCTACTGTCGCTATGTTGTCTTGTCCGGACCAACACATGCTTGCCCTGGATCAACGGCCAAAGCCTCCGATGGGCCAGCAATACCGCCAGCAACTCAAGGCAGTTGATATGCCAACGCAGTCGTGGCCCTGTCCAGGAGTCTGTGGCTGTATGCTGATTGCACACAGCGCCCCAGCATAACTTGGAGGCATCTGTCGTAACAGTGACATGCCTGGACACTTGCTGTAAGGGGACCCCTGTATACAAGGTCTGACCAAGGGCTGAACATGCGGCAGCAGATCGGCATGATGGCCACATGATGTGTGCTGTGGTGCCATGCCCATCTCAGGACTCAAATCTGAAGCGTGTGCTGGAGCGGTCTCTTATGCATCAACCCGAGTGGCGTGACCACCGCCGAGGACGGCATATGCCCGAGGAGCCTCTGAAACTGTTTCAGTGGGACCGCTGTTCTCCACCTGAATGACTTCAGGCAGTTCAGCACCGACTGCGTGTACTCGTCTGAGAGGCACACTATCATAGAGACCGAGTCTAACTCCATCCCGAGAAAAGAGATGCTCTGAACCGGGGAGAGCTTGCTCTTTTCCCAGTTGACCCAAAGCCCCAACTGGCTGAGGTGCCTGAGCACCAGGTCCCTGTGCACACACAACAGGTCTCAACTGTGAGCTAGAATCAGCCAGTCATCGAAATAATTGAACGCCCACTTCCCTTAGCATGGCAAGGGCTGCCTCTGCGACTTCGTAAAGACGCGAGGTGACATGGACAGATCGAAGGGGAGGACCTTGTACTGATACGTCCGGCCCTCAAAAGCGAACCGCAGAAAGGGTCTGTGCCGAGGTAAAACGGAGACATGGAAGTACGCGTCCTTCGGGTCTACCGTCGCGAACCAAACTTGATGCCGAACGCATGACATAATGTGCTTCTGAGTCAGCATCTTGAAAGGGAGTCTGTGCAGGGCTCGGTTCAGCACTCGCAGGTCCAAGATTGGCCGCAACCCACCGCCTTTCTTTTGCAGAAGGGTCGTGATCTCCGCACGTAGGAGAGCGGTGTTCTAGCCCCTCACTGAGGTGAAAAGGATGGTGCTGAACGTGGGCGGGTGTCGGGCAAACTGAATCGCATAGCCGAGTCGGAATGTCCTGGCCAACCATCGCGATGAGTTGGAGAGCGCAAGCCACACCTCCAAACTCCGAGCGAGGGCACCAAGGGGATGATTGCATTTGACGTACCTGTGAGTGGGGCCTCGTGGTGGGGAGGAACAGGAACCGCCACATCGAGAAGCCTCACATCCCGAGCTTGTGGCTGTGCTGAGGGAAACATCAAAGCACTTACCTTGCTCCACATACCCACCATAGGACCGGTCAGCAAGGGGGAGGAGGCTGAGCACCCTCGCGGCTCATCACAACTGCCTGGCCGTGGGTGTGTGTGTGCCGTGGCCGGGTGCGCGTAGGCGGGGGGCCCGTGTTCGTAGCACCCCGGCCGCGAGTGTTCAGTGTATGGCCATCATGACAACAACGGCCGTAAACACCGGGTGTATGACCCAGGGAGTGAGGAAACTGCTCTTTTTTTGAAAATGTGGGCGAAATCAAAACAAAAGGGAACAAAGGATTCTCCTCCCGGCCCTCCACCGGGGGATGGAGCGGTCTGTATACCAGCACTGGGGTTCCAGCGGACCTCTACCTCCCTGGGTTGTCCATGTCAGGGGCACTTGGAGGCCTTCCTGGGGCTCTTAGTGCCGGATCGTGAGACGGGGGGGCATCAGCTTCCTGCGGAGGGCTCTACGCTGGGGTCGAGCGGTTGGCCCAGGCTGCGGCAGAGCCGCCTGAGTTGCAGCCACAGGGGGACGCACTCGGCAGCGAGCAGACGGGGTGCGGGACCTTGAACCATGCTGGGGCAGGATGTGTTGGATGGCCTCTGTCTGCTTCTTCACCGCTGAGAACTGCTGGGCAAAGTCCTCAGCGGTGTCGCTGAATAGGCTGATCTGGGAGATGGGAGCATCGAGGAAGCAGACCTTGTCGGCATCCTTCATCTCAACCAGATTAAGCCAAAGGTGCCGCTCCTGGACTACCAAGGTGGACATCGCCTGCCCTAGTGCCCACGCCGTGACCTTCATCATCCAGAGGGCGAGAACAGTCGCCGAGCGCAGCTCCTGCATCACTTCGGGGTCAGCACTACCCACGTGCAGCTCTTTCAATGCCTTGGCCTGGTGTACTTGCAGGAGGGCCATGCATGTGGAGGCGGCCCATCCAGCGACACTGTTAACCTTGGCCGCCAGGGATGACGTAGACTTACAGGCCCTGGACGGGAGTCTCAGGCAATTCCACCAGGTGGCGGCGTTTTGCGGGCACAAGTGCACCGCAACTGCCTTATCCACCTGAGGAATCTCTGTATACCCCCTGGCCGCCCCACCGTCGAGGGTAGTGAGAGAGCAGGGGAACCCAGAAGTCGGGTCTGGGCAGTAAAAAGTGCCTGCCACGACTTTGTGAGTTCCTCGTGCACCTCCGAGAAGAATGGAACCAGGGCAGGGTGCGGCCGTGAGCGGCGCTCCGAACCCAGGATCCAATCATCAAACCGTGAGGGCTCAGGGCAGGGTGGAGGGTTCCACTCCAGCCTGACATTCGCGGCAGCCCAGGCAAGTGTGGCAGTCAGCTCCACGTCAGCCTCAGACTGGGCAACCACACCGAAGGTGGGAACCCAGTCAAGTCCTCAGCATCTGACTGCGCCAATCCGCTTTCCGATACTGCGATCGAGAGCTTATCCTGCTATCAAGCCCCGAACGAGACATTAAACTCACCCTGAGACGAGCTCAGCCCAGAACTCGACCGGGGCAAACAAGCGTACTGGGGAATGGGAGGTCCGTGGTGGATTACTCGGCGGAACCACTCCCATTGGGGTCCCCAAATTGCCCCCAGCGCCAACCGACCCGGCCTCGTACCCGTAGGTAGAAGGATCGGGGCGGGAAGCGGCTGGAGGGGCTTTCCCCCAGAAGAAGGAAAGCCGTGACCGCAATGTTGCCATGGTCATGTTCTCGCAGTGAGAACATGAACCATCCATGAACGCTGCCTCAACATGACTATGGCCCAGACAATTGAGACAGCGATCATGGCCGTCAGAGGCAGAGAGATAGCGACCGCATCCAGGAACTACACACAGACGGAAAGGCATCTTTAAAAAGACACTCTCCGTCAGTGCGCACTCTTTTAGAAGAATATATACTCTTTCAGCTGTCGAAGTGCCCAGGGGGAGTAGCCGCTGAAATGTACCATATATCCAACAGCAAACGCTTCTCGTGTGTGAGGTGAATGGAACGGCAGTGGAACTTGCTGCTCAACACCGCTCGGCTCCAAAGAAAATATCTGAATGAGTGGTTGCGAGCCAGCTCCTTTTATACCCGTATGTCCGAGGGAGGGGCATGCAAATTCCACTCGCCAATTCCCATTGGCCCTTTCTCAAAGATCAGAGGTGTTTGGGGCTCCCAAGAGCGACCCCTAGTATGTCTACATCGACATAACGTCGAGTGAGTGACAGATAGGGAACATAACTATTCCCATAAAGTATAATGAAACGTAATGGTCATGCAGTGAATTCTGGGAACGCCCGATTACTGTTTTTTACCGTAATTTTAACAATAATTTACCGTAAAAAGTACATGTACTCTCTTGTTAAACATAATATAAATTTGAACCGTTAATTATACAGGAAAATCTTACTTTTTACATCTACATTTTACCATAAAACTACATGTATTGTCTTTTTAAATATATAGAAAAAAAATTTAACATTTATTTTACAGTAACTACTCATTAACCAATTAAAAAAAATGTACTGTCAAATTTTTACAGTCTTTTGCCATTTTTTTTTACAGTGTACATAAATAGGTTATAATACTCTTGACAGTTCTTAGCTAGTGACTTCAAATAGTTTGTGACTCTTTTTTGGCTAAAGCTAAATTGATGGATATCTAATGCATGTCGTCACTCACTGAAGCAAGTCTACATGCTTTGAGCACTACTGTTATCTCTGCTCTTATGCCTTATGTTGTTAAATAATTATTTCTTTGTTTTCTGTCTCCATCTGTCATAATAATGCAATGCAGATTACTGTAATTACTCTCTCTTGACACTAAAATGTTAACTTTAATTGGGCACTTCTGGTAACTATCCAGCAAAAGGTTGAGAAGGCACATATGACAGAGTGTACTATTTTCACTTGTCCTCTGGGCAATGTGGATTGTCTGGTGAGAATGATAAAAAGACATAGCTCTTGGTAAGGACAGCCATCTGTGTAAGATGCATTTTTGTTTGATACTTCTGGTCAAAAGAGTGATTTGACTTGGGATTTGGAGACAAATAACTAAATAACGCTTGAACGTCACAGATAATCATTAGAACTAGCATCAGGCTTCAGACATCTACGTCTCTACCCTCCTCACATCACCTTCTGGGGATAGTGATTGAGTGCACTGCGTCTAAAGCTGCAAGCACATATAGTGGATGTTCTGTTTGTGCTTTCATGTTGAATACACCAAACTGCCGTTTTCAGTCACTTTCGCTGTGTCTCCTCTGGGACAGTTTTGTATCTGGGAGCTGTATTTAAGTGTTGTATAATATTGTTTGCCTTGGCGATCATCATCAGAATATTCATGTGGTTTGGCGCACCCTGTTGATGTCTGATTTGGGTTCATGTAGCACTTGCAAGATGTCTTGAATTGGATAAAATGAGTACAAATTTTACACTTAACCCGATTGTTGTGTAATGTTAAACAAGATCACTCCCATTAGAATTGACAAAGCTTTCTTTACTGTAAGTTCCCAATGCAGCGTGCAATGCGTCTTCAGTTGTCAGACACACCGTTCCTATTTTTGACATGATTAACAGCTAGTGCAGCCACTTAAGTTCTATAACTTATATTGCCTCAAATCACCTACTCTTTGAAAATGAATCACTTCCTTACAAATCTTATGTCCTTGAGTAGAGCCTCTGCAAACATACAGTACTGCCTATGCATGGATAAATCTGTGTTCTAGAAATGTCTGTATTTTTTAAGTCCATATATTTGGCCAGGTTGATCTCATTAGTATTCGTAGATATGGGTATGTAATGTTTACACCTACACTGTTGTACATTTGGATAGATAGTAAAATGTACAATATCTACATATTCTCCATATTTAAACTGTTAAAAGGATAGTTCACCCAAAAATGAAAATTCTCTCATCATTTACTCACCCTCATGCCATACCAGGTGTGTATGACTTTCTTTCTTCTGCAAAATACAAACAGAGATTTTTAGAAGAATATCTCAGCCCTGTAGGTCCATACAGTGCAAGTGAATGGTGTCCAGAACTTTGAATCTTCTACCAAGGGGAGCCTACAAGCTTAGCATAAAATAGCATAACGCGGCAGTCCCATAGACATTCTATTAGCGGTACTGTTGTAACATGCTAGTTGGCCGTTACACTCTCTGCAATGATAGAGTCGTGGAGGCTGCTATCTAAATAAATAAAATAATCTCTGCACACACACACACACAACAGCGCTTCCATGATAAAATGATGGAGAAAGGACCTCTTAATGCTATTTGATGTACAAAACAAGCCCAGATGGGATTTGTGATAGAAATCAAGTATTGTTCAGCCTATGTAAGGCACATTTTAATTACCACAGAAGCACACCAAGTCTAACTATCACCAAAACGCAGAATGAGATGTTTTTGTCTTCATGTGGAGTTCAAAGTGGCACCTGATGCTGGCGTTGATGGCATGACATGAATCATGAATGCAGCTTTACGATTCCTGTAGAAAAGCGAATAGCCACAGTCTACTGGCAGATTAATATCGTGGAGGATGAGAGTTGAAGAGATTGAATGCCCATTGCAATGAAAATGCAACCTATGTGGGGACTAGTTCTTTCAGTTAGTGAAACTCACAATTAGACTTTGAGAAATGTTTAATGTTACTTGAATTGGTGCTATTTTAGTACATTTCAGTCTTTATATTGTGGAAAGCTTTGTTTGGAAAATGTTAATAAAGCATTATATTGTTACATTTTGTTTTGTTTTCTTTCCTAAGATGAAAATAAATATATTTTGACAGGAGAAGTTTATATAAAATATCACATTTCAGCACTTTCAAAATCTGCAATTAATTGTGATTAACTACAAAAATGATGTGATTAATCACAATAAAAAAAATAAAATAAAAAAAATACAAATATTGACTGAAAGCACTGGTTTAAACATAAAAATCCTTTACGTTTTAAATGCTGTCAGTACATCAATATTTTATAGTATGTTTCTGTATCAAATTTGTATGAAAGAACCATACTTTATGTATGAACACCTACAAATAATAATATCTTGAATTGTGTGTACACTGAATGACTAAATAATATGATTGACTAATAAATACCCATTTCTATTTAAAAGGCTTAGAATTTTAGCCTTTTAACGGTGAAGCCCTCATACCTGAGTAATGACCAGTGGGATCACTGGCACCATTTTCCAAATTCTTCCACTGTTTAATATGTTGTTGTGTTAATAGAGACTGCAGTCACAAAATCTCTGTCATGATGTGCATCTCAGCTCATTAAACATGTGGTTGACTCATTTCTTATTCAGCCTGCGGTTAGCTTGTGGCAAGGGAATTTTTTTTTTCCTTAAATAGTTCTTAAGTTGAGATCTGTGCTGCTTTAATGTTGTTTGTTGTGTTATTTTGTGTGATTATAATGTTAGCATTTTTCTCTTTATTTTTCTTCCCCTACAGAAAAATGTGATGAAGCGCTGGTCACGCCACTCCCCCATAATGCCTTCACCAGCTCCTCTGTGTTCACCAGTGGTTATGCACCTGGTTACGCCAAGCTAAACAAGAGAGGAGGTAAAAACCTTGCCAGGAGCCCCTAATCTTACTCACCCATTCACACGTTTACTCTGCAATCTAAATTGGGACATTCCATAAATATCTATTATTTTTATATACATTTCAATATCATAGACTAACCCTAAACCAGACCCTAACTCTACCCCTAAAAGAAAACTTTTTGCATTTTTAGAATTTTAACTTTAACAGTATTTGCTTTATATATTTTTGCTTTATTAATTTTCCAATTAAGTACTTTGCCAAATGTCCATAGTAGGAGATTTTGTCAGATTTAGCTCAAATTTGGGGCCAGTTTTGTCCCCAAACTATAGAAACTGTAAGTATGTAAACACATATAAAAACATTTACACTCACCAGATGTTTTTTTATTTTTGGCACCATTCTGAGTAAACTCTAGCTTTGTGCAACCCTGCGGCCTCATGCAAGGACTTGCTGTTTTGGATTCGCTATACACAACGCATAATTTAAATTAATTTAAACTCATTGCATACTGTTCTGGACACTCTAAGGAGTCATTTAAGGGTTAAACTTCTGATGCATGAAGTCACGTAACCAAGCACCATGGCGTCGATTTCTATGAACTGCTTCTATGGGCGCAGCGCCAACAAAAGTGCCTCTGGAGAGAAACCTCTTGAAATGTTTTCACTGAAACATGTTTGGCTGTAAAGAGTAGTGTCTCTAGTTTTGTTTGATATTCTGCTTTAAGTGTTTCATTTATTTTTCACACTTTGGTGCGCTGATATACATGAAGTACTCAGATGAGTGCTGTGGAGCGGTTTTCTGACAGATGTTCCAAAAACATGTTCGTTATTTCGAATAACTTTACATAGTAACAAATCTGTGGGTCATATCGCTTAATTTTTATCTAAATTTTGTTCGATTTTTGTTTGTTAACACTGTACAATAAGGTGCTATTCTTTAACATGAGTAAATGCATTCCTATATAGTATTTACTCTGCATTTTCACATTGAGAATAAATGTATTCATCCAAAAGCTGAAAAATTACATATGGAGTTAGGATAGAAATAAAGTGCATTTCAAACTGTTTGGAGACCAGTGCAGACAGACAGCACACTGGAGGTTAAGTCATTCACTAAATAGGGAGCAAGGGAGCAAGGGTGCATCCGATAGCTTTCCTATGCAGCTAAGTGCATTTACTCCTAATATCCGACCAAAAGTTCAGTTTCAGGCTGCAGATGACGTTTGGACCACTCAACATGTTTGGCAGACATGGGACAATGATGATCAGTTCATAGATTTAGAAAAATCTTTATTTTAACATGATTGGCAGTGATTTGATGATGCTGGCCTTTACTTTTAATCAAAATTATGTATTCATCTTTCTAGAAAATCAGCTGTATTGTCTATAATGTCTCAAAAACATGAATAACCAACACTCCTGGACACATAATAAACTATTTGATGAAAGAAATCTGACTTTCTATAGCTAGGTATTTCTTCAAATTGCACGCCCACAAATGTGATATTTTGACTAGTAGAAGGAACAAACACTTCTGTCTCATTACAATACCTCAATAAACACTCTTAGGCTTTTGGGATATTTTATTGCAAACAATATAATATAAACTTCACAGGTGCACAGACTTAATCTTGTTTCTTGTCAGTCGAATATACACATCCATACACTATATTGCACTGTTGAGTAATTACTTCAAGAACTCCAGCTGGGAGATGTTGTTTGAAATACCAGATTACAATGGCTCATCCCATTATCCCAAACTTGTGCTTTTAGAAAAACTATGTTCTTTAGTCTAATTGAGCAAAAATTTACAACAGATGTGACAACACAGTAATTTATGTCTATGAGATATTTGCAATTTACATATTTGTTATTTTGATTTCATTCCTCATGACTTCTGCAATTTGCAATTTAATTATTTTTAGGAGTAAGTGAAAAGGAGAAAACAAAAAGAATTAAACCCAAGTTATAATGTACTGCTAATCGTGAGTCAGAAGCATTATTAATATTTGCCGTGTGAGGCTCTCAGGTTGGAATAGTTCAACTCCAAATGGATGTTTTATATACAAATGTCTCTGTGGGTGTCTATGGAAGCTGTGGGAGGGATTATAAAACATCTAAATTACATGGTATTTCCAAGCTCAGTGAGTCACTGGGCTCCATTACGAACACAAAATAATGTAATATTAATTGCTACTGTAAATATACCTCAAATTACACATGCTGCTTAAAGCAACTAGACTCAGTATGAACTCCATATAAATCTGCTATCCTTGAGGAGAACATCTGTAAACATATAGCACTGCCTAGCCTATGCATGAATAAATCAGTGCTGTAGAAATATCTGCAGAGCCTGGGTCCACATACTGTATATTCCAGTTTACCTGAAAGAATCACTATAGAAAGTCTTTAGGAAAATAGGAATTAGAAGTGTATAATTGCAAACGTGCTTTTATCCAACAATTGTATAAACAAGAATTTGATATGGGGTAACTTACATTTTTGACACAATATGGCCAGTTAAATCGTATTTTTGCTTTGCTAATTAAAATAATTTTAAACGAAGCTAAGGCATAATTGAAGGCATAGTTCACCTGTCATTGTTTACCCACCCTTATGTTGTTCCAAACCTGTATGACTTTCTTACAAGGTTCTTGACTTTCTTATTAGAGGACCGGAACTACCTGTTTCTATTTTTAAAAATAGTTTTAGTTTGCTAGGTTTAAGATGAAACTGAAACGCAAGCAGATCCTTTCTCGTTTCACTTACTTTAAAGTCAGGAGTAAAGATTCTGACAGCACAAAGGTACACAAGATTGGCAGGTAGCTAGGCTGAAAGCAACTTCCAGGTATATGTAAGGCCAGCATTTTTATTCAAACCCTTTCTCACAGAAGGCCAGTAGGGCTTGTGAGAATAAGCAATGGGATTTGCCCTCTGGCCCTACCTGCATCAGCAGTCACCATAGCAACACAGGGTTCTGTGTCACTCTGAAGCCACACTTGGCCTAGGGGGACCACAGTAGTAGAACATGTACTCCACCCTGCCAGCTTTCGCACATGGGGCCGCTTCATAACAATGACATGACAGCTTTTTGCGTGATGGAACTTCTTTTTATCCACCTATCGGTGTACTTTTGAGACACATAAGAAAGGTGAGAAATGTTTGAAGAGACACTCAGATTTCAGTTGAATTCTTTTTTTTTTTTTTTTTGGTTGTCTTGGTTTCATTTATTTTTCTGGCTATCATTATGGATTGGATTCTCATTATGCAGTGAAGTCATAGGCCATGATGCATGTTAATGATGCCTTAGTGGAGTTGAAGAGATGTCATTCCTGTCCATTATGTCATTCTGGACCAGATGTGAATAATTCTGTGCAGACATACAGTTGTCATCGATCTGCACATTTTTTATTTAATCATTAAGACAGTGAATAATAGGGCACAGTCTGGAGTTCATGCTGTCTATGAATTATGTCATTTTTATATGTGCTGAAGTAATTTTTCTGAATATTATGAATAGCAATGACATCAGGGACCCTCTAATGAAATCCACATCCATACAGCACATGTTCCACTGAAATCACATTGTCAGTTTTTTTAAAAAGATGATTTGCTTCAAGACAGTCACTGCAAAAAATCAGTTTCCAATTTCACTGAGCTACAGTGCAAAGTATTGTTAGTTTTGACAGCATGTTAGTATCTGTTGTGAAACGTGTCTCTTTTAGATGCAAAATTGTCTGGCTCTGCCAGGGTTTATCATCTCCTGGGTTTTGCCACGGCACTATGGTGGCCAAAGCAATGATGATGTCACAGAAAATGGCTCATTAGTTATAGTTAGTTGAGCAGCATCATACAGGACTGTTGCAGCTAATGAGCGAATCCAGCTGCCCATATGCCAGCCAATGATGCATTATTTAGCCTAACTAATGCATCTTAAAGATTTCCAGGCTGAAAATAGAACAGCGAGAGCACAAAATCAGAGTAAAGCAGGATTTGTTTTTATCTTCTTTGATTGTTGACAGCTGGTAGTGATAACTTCCTGAATGCTTAATGGATGCTCGTATGCAATGTACAGTAACAAGTGAAACTCCATTAAGTGTTATTTTTTGGGATGACTTATATAAAATGTTATTTGTTTTGATAATTATATTTCTTGTACAGATTATATTACTTGAATCATATTACTCTAAATTTGGAAAAGGTACATGGAAAAGAGATCAAAAAAATATAGCACTTTACAATAAGGTTGTATACATTAACATTAGTTACATAACACTATGCATAACGTGTCATGAACTAACAATAAACAATACTTGTAATGCATTACCAAGAAGGATAGATAGATAGATAGATAGATAGATAGATAGATAGATAGATAGATAGATAGATAGATAGATAGATAGATAGATAGGATGAAAGAAAGAAAGAAAGAAAGAAAGAAAGAATGATATCGACTAAGATTAAAAAAATATCGAACAATATTGAAAACATTGCAAGTTCATGTTAACTATTGGTTATGTAATGTATTCAAACTTTTATAAAGGTACCAGAAAAACATAGCAGATGAATGACAGGGTTTTCTATTTTGTAAGAAGTCTGAGGGAAAGTGATAGAGACCAAATCATAAAGTGCCCCTAATGTAGTGTGCCAGTTAAAGCACCCACAGATCAGAGGCTCTGCATCACTCCAAATGTTATTAAGAGTCCCCTGTCAGGGTGAATTTTACCTGATCTCTGCCTCTCAGTGTAATGTAATCATATATTCTCTGATCACAAGCCAAACGGCTAAAAATAAATCCATACATTTATGCAAATATTTTCCTCTGAGTTAAAAAATGCTTTCATTAGGTCTTTTTAAAAGAATTCAAAGTGGATGTTTTAATTGTGTATTTATGACACTGCTGACACAACATCTTCACTCTCCAAAAGACCTTGGCACAGGGTTAGGCAAAAATCAGCAGCAATTTAGTTAATTGCAATTTAAAGAAATACAGCATAGACACAACAAAGGTATTTCATTAGAACAGATCCCTTTCTTATGTCTTTGGAGTTTCCATCATGTAAGCCTGCCTCATGTTGTTTGGATACATAGTTATAATGATATAGCAGGGTAAATTAGATCATTTTGGGAAATGAAGTGTTCTTGCAACATGGACAAGAAAAATTATAAAATATAATGATATATATTATATATACATTCACTGAGCACTTTATTAGGAACACATGTACACCTATTTATTCATGGGATTATTTAATAAGCCAATTGTATGGCAGCAGTGCAGCGCATAAAATCATGCAGAAATGGGTCAGGAGCTTCAGTTAATGTTCACATCAACCATCAGAATGGGGAAAAAAAAAAAATGTATCTCAGTGATTTCGATCATGACATGATTGTTGGTGCCAGACGGGCTGGTTTGAGTATTTCTGTATCTGCTGATCTCCTGGGATTTTCACACACAACAGTCTCTAGAGTTTACTCAGAATGGTGCCAAAAACAAAAAACATCTAGTGAGCAGCTGTCCTGAGGACTCAAATGCCTTGTTGATTAAAGAGGTCAATGGAGAATGGCCAGACTGGGTCGAGCTGACAGAAAGGCTGCGGTAACTCTGATAACCACTCTGTACAATTGTAGTGAGCAGAATAGCATCTCAAAATGCACAACATGACAAACCTTGATGGGCTACAACAGCAGAAGACCACTTCGGTAACTTTATTAGGACCATAGTATTCCTAATAAAGTTCTAAGTGAGTATATATATATATATATATATATATATATATATATATATATATATATATATATATATATATATATATGTGTGTGTGTGTGTTTTATTGTTACTTCAATTCAAATGTAATTTAAATTCAGAAATAAAATGATTATTTGAATGGCATTCTCAATTTAATTCTGAATGGTGCACAACCTTGCTTGGCACTATATAAAACACATCCATCTTTTCATATTTTTTCATTTATTTATGTATTTATTTTTGTATGGATGTACAAGAGCAAATAGCCCATTTGAAGGTCAGCAGTAATCATGCCGATTGGCCACAGAGAAGCGCTGTGATCTGTAAGTTCCACACAGCCATTTTTGCAGTTTGCCCTCGGTATTACCTCAAATTCAGACATCAGATTTTAAACTTGCTTTGGCGTTCTCTGTTCTCATTTGGAGGAAGAGACATCTATTTAGCAGCATTTCAGCTGAGAGATGAATCAGAGGGAAAGGTCAAATCTCAGCTGAGCAGAAAACTGTTTGGCCCTCACAACTGGAGAGGAGGGGCGGGACAGACGGTTGTCCTGGCTGGTATGTGGGAATCAAAATGGCCTGTTGGAAACTAATGAGAGGGAGAGGTGGGGAAATGGAGGTGAATGACAAAGGGGAAGGAAGGTTCAGTCCCCCAGTGTTCAGTCATGTACCCCAAGCTCAGCTGAATACTAATGGACCCATGCATGAGACTGAGGTGCTAATATAAGGCATGTGAGCAGTGATCCATGCCATTTATTTCTATTTCTCTTTCTATCGCTTTCTCCCTTTATAACTTTTCTAAAGTGGACATCCATTTCAAAAGAGAATTAAGTGAAGAGTGAATTATTTGTCTAATCATAATTTGTTAATGTTCCATATAGCATAATTAATAGGTAATTTGTCACAAATATTATTTGATTAGCAACCTAGCAATGCAGAATCTTGAATTAAATTATTTATTCAATGTCTTTTCCTGTCTGTTGAGTTTGACTTTTCTTGAGTATTTTTTTATTTTCTTCATAATCAATTGAAGTTTTGTATGTTCATTTTAAGCTCAGGCTGAAAACTTTTTCTACTCTGTAGTAGTAGATTAAATAGAATTTAGATGATATTTTAGATGGGTATGACACCTTACCAAAAAGTTGTAAAAAGTTGTAATCTCTGATTGGTTTCTGAAGTTTGATAATGTACAGTATGTTTCTCCCCTAACATAAAATGTCTACCTGAGAAAAAACTATAAGCAACAAAGTTATAAAGCAGTAATGACGGCACTTTAACCATGAGGTCAGACCTATTACTTTTTGATTGATTTGCTATATACTCCAATCGATATACACACCTCTTTGCCTGCAGTGGTCTGTATCTCCTTCCTCTTATATTAAAAAGCACTGCAGATTGTGCTGTTAAAACAAAAACATTGTTATTTTCAGCATCTGAACATATAAACCTAAAAATTAAAAATTATAAAATAGATTAAAGGAATAATACAGGTTTAATACAAGTTAAGATCAATGGACAGCATTTGTGGCATAATGCCACAGAAAATAATTAAGACTCAAAAAAAAAAAAAAGAAAAAAGAGGCAAAAAAAAAAAAAAAGAGGCAAAAATCGAGGTTACAGTGAGGCACTTACAATGGAAGTGAATGAGGCCAATTTTTGTAGGGTTTACGGCAGAAATGTGAAGCGTATAATTTTATAAAAGCACTTATTATTTGATCTGTAAAGTTGTTTAAAACATAGTTTTTACAGTCTTCTTAGAGTTTTAGGGTTTACTCCGTTGTTATCATGGCAACAAAGTTGTGAATTTGGCTATAACTTTATATCACAATAAAATCATGTTAACGCATATTATTTACGTCTTGTGGCTATAGTGTTGAAACAGTGATTATTTGAACCTTTACGGATTGGCCCCATTCACTCCAATTGGAAGTGCCACACTGTTACACAGATTTTTGCTTTTTTAAAGAAGAGGAGGGGCAAGTAAAAATTGATTTTTGTAATAATCAACATTATGCCACAAACAGAGGTGGGCAGAGGAGCCAAAAACTGTACTCAAGTAAAAGTACAATAACTTTAAAAAAAAATTATTACTCAAGTAGAAGTAAATGTGCTAACATTAATACTTACTTGAGTAAGAGTAAGAAAGTATCCAATTAAAAGTAAACTAAAGTAGTGAGTAACTCGTTACTTTCACATATGACATAATGGATGCTAACTCCCTACATTCCATTACATAATACATATTTAACATGTATTACAGAATTAATATTATTATTAATGGAAATTCTGTCATCATTCACCATCATGTTGTTCCAAACCCTTTTGAATTTCTTTCTTCCATGCAACACAATAAGGAGATTTTAGACAGAATGTTAGCCTTGGTTACTGTTTACTTTCAGTGAATGTGTTTTATATATATATATCACCATTCAATATATATATATATCACCATTCAATATATATATATATATATATATATATATATATATTGAATGGTGACTGAGACTGTCAGTCTCTAAAATTCTGTCTAAAATATTTTGGGTTCCACAGAATACAGAAGGTCACATGGGTTTAGAACAACATGAGTGTTGGGAAATGATTAACTGTATGGGGCTATTAGCGAACTGCAGAACGCTCACCCTGACGGACTATTTATTGTCACTGGAGATTACAACCATGCAAATCTCAAGTCAGTGCTCCCTAAATTCCATCAGCTTGTGGACTTTGCAACGAGAGGGGTGAATACGCTGGATCTTGTATACACAAACATCCCCGGTGCGTACTGGGCGGAGCCCCACCCCCACCTCGGCTACTCAGACCACATCTCTGTTATGGTAATCTCAGCATACAGACCGCTCGTCAGATGCTCCAAACCAGTTCTGAAACAGGTGAAAACCTGACCAGCAGGAGCCATCTCTGCTCTTCATGACTGTTTTGAGCACACTGACTGACACATATTTAGGGAGGCTGCCACTGATGGCTACTCCACCAAGTTGGAGGCCAATACATGGCATCAGTGACCAGCTACATCAGCAAGTGCATCGATGACGTCACTTTCTCCAAGACCATCACCACACGCTCCAACCTGAAGCCGTAGATGACTGCGGAGCTGCGTGTGCTGCTGAGGACCCGAGACTCCACCTTCAGAGCAGGCGACAAGGCGGCCCTAAGAACAGCGAGGGCCAAACTGTCCCGGGCCATCAGAGATGAAAAGCACACACATGCCCAGAGAATCCACAGCCACTTCCAGGACAGCGGCGACATGCGGCGCATGTGGCAGGGCATCCAGGCCATCACCAATTACAGGACAACATCACCTGCCTGTGACAGTGATGCCTTCCTTCCAGATGCACTGAACGACTTCTACGCTCGGTTTGAGGCACAGAATGATGTGGCAGCAAGGAAGACCACCCCTCCTCCCAGCAGACAGGCGCTATGTCTTACCACGGGTGATGTGAGGAAAACTCTAGGCAGGGTTAACCCATGGAAGGCTGCTGGGCCAGACAACATTCCTGGCAGAGTGCTCAGAGGATGTGCAGACCAGCTGGCGGATGTTCTTACTGACATCTTCAACATATCCCTGAGCAGCGGCGTCGTTCCAACATGCTTCAAGGCCACCACCATCATCCCTGTGCCGAAGAAGTCTTCAGTGTCTGCCTCAACGTCTACCGTCCCGTTGCACTCACACCAGAGCATGTGTGCAGAGCGGAGCGGTGCTAATTTCACCTGAGCGGAGAGCGCCTTTTTGAAGATTCCACTTCGCTCTCTCAGGCCACTCAGTGCCGCTCGCTCAACCCAGAATGCCCTTCGTGATATGCTGGTTTGGGAATCTGCGAAATAAGCAATAGGCCTGAGGTTATGGAGCTCTAACATTGTTTTAGTGAAGTTGCAAACCTTATAACCTAAATAAATGCAAAGTATAAATCAAAGCTAAGAATGAGGAAATCGAAAGGGACTGTGGAGAGACCATGAGAATGAGCAAATATTCCTTTTGGAATCGTACGTGTCACATTGCCAGAAAGCACAAGGATGTGCTACACGATGGTAGTGCAGCAAAATGTGAGCTAGTAGACTATACTACAATTCGATAATAAATTAATAGATAATTAATGTATCTTGTTGTTTTGCCATCATGTCAGTGCAGCTGCCAGCTAGATGCGAGCCCGGTTCTGCAGGTTTGCGAACGTTAGAGCACCCTCAGTTGAATATATAAGCTTAATAATACTGTATATTGGCAAAGCATTTTTCTTTGAATCCCGGCAAACACACACAAAAAATCCCTGCATCAAAACCAATAAACACGTATGATCTTGCAGATCAGTGTGTCCTAATTTGCAGGCAGAGCATTCTGCTTTCATGCCTCCATTGTACAATTGAGCATTTGATTGGTAAAGATTTCTGCTCTCGCATAGAGAATTTCATAACGGAATAATCTCACTTCATCAACCGCCTGTTGCTTTTGATTTCTGCTTCTGGATAAAGTAGCACATAAATGTTGGTCAGTTTCCCAAAGCCAAATCAACACCTTAACGATAAGTGAAATGTAAAAAACTGTAGATTAGTGGTTGCAGATGACATCTTCGACATCGCTTGCTGCATTCATGCGCAGAGAAAAAAGCTATAAATGATTGTACATTAGAAAAAACAAAACACTTTTCTTAAACGAAGGCAGTGTAATTTGTGAATTAAATAATTTTTATTTGTTTTAGGATCATTAAACATGATTTCATCAAATATATATATTGGAAAAAAATCTCACTTTATGCAAGGAAAATATGTTTTATTTGTTAAATCCATGATTAACCCTTGCTGTACATATAAAGTGTGCATGCACAAGACATAATCGTTTGATGCATATAAAGCCCAGATTCACTTTATAATGCTTTAAAAATATCAAGGAAAAACAAGGGGGCACATGGTATCTACTAATATAATAATTATTATATAAATAACCACAGTCCTATAGATTGCATTTGATTTGTACATATACAATTGTACGGAATATTAATAAAGCAACAACACTGAAAAAGAGAAAAACATTCACTGCTCTTTTCTGGATAACTTAATACACCCTTTAAAACTGAACACAAAATTAGGATGAGAAATTGCTCATTTTAATTTACAGACCCAAAATCTGATAGCATTAAATCAGTAACCTATTAATGTATCAAATCTACAGTATAATTATTCCGTGGAGACAACTGAAAAACAATTATGAATTTCACTTTTACCTATAACATTTTTCCTGGTACCAGTCCATGTTTTCATAATTGCCATAAACGACTCGAACAAACTTTAAAGTTGAAAAGATTGTGTTTTTCTGGGTCGGTTGTATCACTCAGGTCCAGTTTAAACTGAAAAGCGCAAATTTGGTGTATGCGAGTTTCCGTGCCAACGCACATATGTTTAATCATTTGTAGAGGCGTGTTTGATGACTTGTTTAAAGTAAATAATGGTAATTTAGAACTGGAATTTTTTAAGGCATTATTTGAAGATGGTCAATGACATATGTGCTAACAGAGAAATATTTGACTGATTACAAATGATAACGAAGTTCTGGTAGACCCAATTATCTAACAGCAGTTGTAAACCAGTCCAAAATAAACAGTGAGATTTTATATACAAAAACACAACAATACAATCACATAATTTGATAATTTAATAAATGTCGGCCTATAGTCTATATTTCACTCAGAGGGGCACCTCAGCCCATGTGGGCAAAGGGGAAGTTGCTTGGGCCACTGTAGCTACCCCCTGTGTACATGTATGGAACCAAGTATACTACAGAGAAGTTTAATGTCGGAGCGGGATTTGAGTGAATGCTTTTTTAACGGTGAGCGTGAGCGGTACTTGAGCGGAGCATCCACTTGGGCCGTGAGCGGCACGCATGGAGCGGGTTATTGAGCGGAGTGTCACACCGCTCCACTTCGCTCATATGCTCTGACTCACACCTATCATCATGAAGTGCTTCGAGAGGCTTGTCATGGGGTACATCAAGACCCAGCTGCCCCCCTCACTGGACCCCCTGCAGTTTGCGTATCGTCCCAACCACTCAACAGGCGACATTGTCGCCACCACCCTCCATCTGGCCCTCACCCACCTGGACAAAAAGGAAACATATGTTCGAATGCTGTTCATAGACTTCAGTTCAGCATTTGACACAATTGTTCCCATAGCACCTGATTGGAAAGCTGAACCTGCTGGGCCTGAACACCTCCCTCTGCAACTGGATCCTAGACTTCCTGACTGGGAGTCCTCAGTCAGTCCGGATCGGGAGCAGCATCTCCACCACCACCACACTGAGCACTGGGGCTCCCCAGGCTATGTGCTCAGTCCACTGCTGTTCACTCTGCTGACTCATGACTGTGCAGCAATGCACAGCTCGAATCACATCATCAAGTTCGCCGATGACACGACTGTAGTGGGGCTCATCAGCAAGAATGACGAATCAGCATACAGAGAGGAGGTGCAGCGGCTAATGGACTGGTGCATAGCCAACAACCTGTCTCTGAACGTGGACAAAACAAAAGAGATGGTTGTTGACTTCAGAAGAACACAGAGCGACCACTCTCTGCTGAACATTGACGGCTCCTCCGTGGAGATTGTCAAGAGCACCAAATTCCTTGGTGTTCACCTGGTGGAGAACCTCACCTGGTCCCTCAACACCAGCTCCATTACCAGGAAAGCCCAGCAGCGTCTCTACTTTCTGCGAAGTCTGAGAAAAGCCCATCTGCCACTGCCCATCCTCACCACATTCTACAGAGGGACTATCGAGAGCATCCTGATCAGCCGCATCACTGCCTGGTTTAGAAATTGCACCATTTCGGATCGCAAGACACTGCAGAGTATAGTGTGGACAGTTGAGAAGATCATCGGGGTCTCTCTTCCCTCCATCATGGACATTTACACCACACGCTGCATCCACAAAGCCACCAGCATTGTGGATGACTCCACGCACCCCTCACACAAACTCTTCACCCTCCTGCCATCTGGCAAAACATACCGAAGCATTCGGGCCCTCATGGACAGACTGTGTAACAGTTTCTTCCCCCAAGCCATCAGACTCCTCAATACTCAGAGACTGGACTGACACACACACAGACACACACACACACAACTGAACACCATCCAACTCCCTTTTAAATTTTTGCACATTTCTGTATTATCTACCCAGTTTTTTTGCTCTGTGTATCTGTGTACTGGTCGGTGCTGCACTGTCTTTTATTGTGCCTATTGTCCTGCTTTTAGCAATTATTGTACCATCTTGTACTGTTTGCACATATGCACTTTATGTAGTAATGTGTCGGTCTTATTTAGTTCTGTGTAGTCTCACGTAGTTCTGAATTTGTTTTATGTTGTTTTTATGTTGTTTTATGTAGCACCATGGTCCTGGAGGAATGTTGTTTTGTTTCACTGTGTACTGTACTAGCTGCATATGGTTGAAATGACAATAAAAGCCACTTGACTTGACTTGGAATATTAAATTATGGCTGAGCTATCACTTTAAAGGGGTAGTTCACCCAAAAATGTAAATTCTCTCATTATTTACTCACCCTTATGCCATCCCAGATATGTACGACTTCTTTTCTTCTGCAGAACACAAATTAAGATTTTTAGAAGAATATTTCAGCTTTGTAGGTCAGTACAATGCAAGTAAATGGGTGCCAAAATTGTTATGCTCCAAAAAGCAAATACAGGCACCATAAAAGTAATCCATACGACTCCAGTGGTTAAATCCATGTCTTCATAAGAGATATGATAGGTGTGGGTGAGAAACAGATAAATATTAAGTCATTTTTTTGCTAGAAGATCTTCTCCCATCCCAGCAGGGGGCGATATGCCGAGAAGAATGTGAATCACCAAAAACACAACAAGAAGAATGTGAAAGTGATCTGTTTCTCATCCACACCTATCATATCGCTTCTGAAGATATGGATTTAACCACTGGAGTTTTATGGATTACTTTTATGCTGACTATGTGTGAATAAAGTTCATGCCGGCCAAAATAATAATTGAATCTTACGGACACGAGGTTGCCAGTTCATTCTAAATCCAGAGGTTGTAAGGGTTTATTAATATCATTAGATTAGGTTTCCTCACTGAATCAAATGATTGGTTTGCTTAGTCATGTACCTACAACTTAATTTAGATGAGCGATAAGTCAGTGGCTGATGGTTCCAGAGGATTTGCTTGCATTCTTGGCCCACAGTTATAATCATATCCTGGTCAAGTGCGCTCGTGTTAATATTGTATGCGCAAAAATTTCTAATCATAATGAATCCAAACGGAATTCTGAATAAATCAAAGTTTAACAATTTATTTGTCAGGTAAATATGTATAAAGCCAATTACATAATTAATCAACTCAGAAATAATCATTACAAAACATCTAATGCTCAAAGATTAATCTTAAGAGTAACAGATGCGTACCTGACTTCAGCAAAGTACGTAGTTTGAAACTACATGGATTTTGGCTACAGAAAATTCCAATGAACAATGTGTTACATTTCCTTAAATACCCAAACCAGTGAAAACATAAACAAAAGGAATTTGGGAGTGGTTCGGTTTGGAAGTCCTGGGGTCATACTTTATCTGCATACAGGATGTAATTTAGAAGAAAGACCAAGGAGGGAGGTGCACCCCCAAGCAGTGGCCGTAATTTCTCTACATTCTTAAAACTGTGTTACCAGATATTCTACTGCTGTTGGGATGAGACCATAGTACCAGTCGCTGAGACCTTTTAAATGATACTAAACATGCCTAGTTACATTATTTGTATACAGCAGTAATGATATTTTGTTACATACAGATCTTAGGTGAGTTTGAGGTGATTCTTAGCTGAAAGGGAACTGCTGTCTCAGTCAGCAGTACTCACTGAATCCAGACAACATGGCACCACCTTACAGTGAACAGTTGTTTCACGTCATAGCTGTTCTGTTGTGTGTTTAAGGCAATGTATGACCACAACAAATCACAAAAAAGTGCCAAAACAACCCATATCCTGTAGGTTATCTACTATAAGTGGTAGGGCTGAATGATTAACCAAAATAAAATAGAAATCAACACGCTGCCCGCTGTGCTGCGCCTATGTGAAAGGCTGTTTTGTCTGTAGTGTGTAGTGCTTTCTTAAATACATGTAAATGGGATCATTGTAATACACAAGTGGTTTCAGAGTGGTTCTGTGCTCCAGACACACAAACTATATCTATCTGATGCTCTGTGTGACAGATGTACTGTGAGTTCAGTTAGGTTTGCTAACATGCACTGAGTGCATTATTTAAAGCGCCCCAGCTTTACTTTCAAATCAAATCAAATTACTTTTATTGTCACACAACCATATACACAAGTGCAATAGTGGGTGAAAGTCTTGGATGCAGTTCCAAGCAACATAGCAGTCATGACAGTGATGAGACATATACCAATTTACAATAAACATCAGATTTACACAACACAATTTACATATCTAATATACACATAATTACACACAACACAATATACAAATAATAATATACAATGTACAGTTTACAATACACAATATAGAATACACATTATACAATAAAAATAGTATATATAATATATATAAAATATACAGTAGGTTGTATTGTACTGTATTGACATTCAGTCTGCCAGTGTGTTGTTAAGAGACAATATAATTTATGACAGTCCAGTGTGAGATAATAAGATTAATAAAGTGCAGTGCTGATGTATATTGATCGTGAGAGATCAAGAGTTCAAACGTCTGATTGCTTGGGGGAAGAAGCTGTCATGAATTTGGCTGGTGTGGGTCCTGATGCTGCGATACCGCCTGCCTGATGGTAGCAGTGAGAGCAGCACATGGCTCGAGTGGCTGGAGTCTCTGATGATCCTCCGAGCTTTTTTCACACACCACCTGGTATATATGTCCTGGAGAGAGGGAAGCTCACCTCCGATGATGTGTCTGGCAGTTCGCACCACCCTTTGCAGAGCTTTGCGGTTGAGGGCGGTGCTGTTGCCATACCAGGTTGTGACGCAGCCAGTCAGGATGCTCTCTACAGTGCTGGTGTAGAACCGTGTGAGGATGTGGCAGTTCATTCTAAACTTCCTCAGCCTTCTCAGGAAGAAGAGGCGCTTATGAGCTTTCTTCACAACGGCCTCAGTTTGGACGGACCATGTGAATTCCTCAGTGATGTGGACACCGAGGAACTTGAAGCTGCTGACTCTCTCCCCCGGTGCTCCATTGATGGTGATGGGACTGTGTTCTCTGTCTTTTCTCCTGAAGTCCACCACAAGCTCCTTTGTCTTGCTGACGTTGAGGGAGAGGTTGTGCTCCTGACACCAGCATGTCAGAGTGTGCACCTCCTCTCTGTAGACTGTTTCATCATTGTCAGTGATCAGACATACCACCATCATATCATCAGCAAACTTAATGATGGCATTCGAGCTATGTGATGCCACACAGTCATGTGTGTCCAGGGAATACAGGAGTGGGCTGAGAACACAGCCCTGCGGGCCTCCAGTGTTGAGGGTCAGTGATGAGGAGATGTTGCTGCACAATGGTGGACATTTTGAAGCATGTGGGGACCATAGACAAGAAGAGGGAAAGGTTGAAAATGTCCGTAAAAACACCAGCCAGTTGGTTCACGCACGCTCTAATGATGCGGCCTGGAATGCCGTCTGGACCCGCGGCTTTACGGATATTCACCCGTCGGAAGGATCGGGTTACATCCGCTATAGAGACGGTGAGTGAACTAACCTCTGTAGCTTTGGCCGCGAGAGCTCTCTCCGCGAGGGCGGTGTTATTTCCCTCGAAACGAGCATAAAAAGTATTTAGCTCATCCAGGAGAGAGGCAACGGAGTTTTTATTCCCTTTAAAGTCCGTGATGATATTAATTCCCTGCCACATGCTTCTAGAGTTGGTGGTGTTAAACTGTCCTTCAATCTTGTCCCTGTACTGGCGTTTGGCTGCTCTGATAGTTTTGCGGAGTGCATAACTGGCTTGTTTATGCTCCTCTGCGTTCCCGGAATTAAAAGCGGAGGTCCGCGCATCAAGTGCCGCGCGAACATCGCTATTTATCCATGGCTTCTTGTTGGGGTAAATCTGTATTGTTTTGGTCGGAACAACATCCTATACGCACTTTCTGATAAAACATGTTACGCTATCAGTGTAAACCTCGATATTGTCATCAGAGGCGGACCGGAACATCTCCCAGTCCACGTGATCAAAACAGTCTTGTAGCGTAGAATCTGATTGGTCCGACCAGCACTGGATCATTCTGAGGGTGGGTGCTTCCTGTTTCAGTTTCTGCCTGTAAGCGGGCAGAAGTAGAATGGAAGAGTGGTCCGATTTGCCAAATGGTGGGTGGGGGAGGGATTTGTAGCCATCCCGGAAGGGAGAGTAGCAATGGTCCAAAACCTGGTCTCCTCGTGTGTTGAAACTGATGTGTTGGTGGTATTTTGGTGCGATTGATTTGAAATTGGCTTTATTAAAGTCCCTGGTCACAATGAACGCGGCCTCATGGTGCGCGGTTTCCTGCTTGCTTATACTCCCATACAGTTCCTTGAGTGCCTGGTCTGTGTCGGCTTGTGGCGGGATGTACACAGCAGTGATAATGACTGTGAATTCCCTCGGTAGCCAGAATGGTCGACACAGAAGCATAAGAAATTCCAGATCAGGAGAGCAGAAAGACTTGATAGAATGTACGTTCCTCTGATCACACCAGGATTTGTTGGTCATAAAACATACACCACCACCTCTGCTTTTGCCTGAGAGGTCTTTTGCTCTGTCCGCTCAGTGCACGGAGAACCCTGCGGGTTCGATGGCTGAATCTGGAATCTCAGCAGACACCCAGGTTTCTGTAAGGCAGATAATGCAGCCTTATGTGCAGCTCTACTTTAATTGCACATTTGCGTAATTTCACATACCTCTATGTTTGGCCACTACAGTTTACTATAAACATTTAAAATAACCCCATGAGAGCTGGTTTTTGTTGACAGCATTTTGACAAATTAGAGCATTTCACTGCATTAAAAGGCTGTTGTCAACTCAACTTCAAACAACATAAACTTCCATCTCTTCAGTTTTCAAAATAAAAGCTTCCACCGAAATAAAGGCTTGAGGGTTTACCGGGCCTGCATATTAAGTTAAGAAATTATTAAAGAAATAAATTACTATTACATAATAATAATAATAAATTATTATAGTAATAATGCTAATTATTATTATACAATAATATATTTCAACATAATAACAATTTCTTAACTTATTATTATTATAGCAATAATATAAAACTCAAGTTGACTGGGTTTCAAAAAATAATAATGAAAAGTTTCACTTTTTTTTTTCTTTTTTTTTTTTTTTAGAGGACTTAATTGTGAACACCCTTTCTAGAACAGTATTTCCGGTGGCAGTAAAGCATGGGCAAAACATGGTTTAATTTTGGTTCAAAGGAATCACACATGTTTGTTTTTTTTGTTTTATGTTTATCATATCATATCATTTTTTTTTTTTTTTTTTTTCAAAATAATTGCAATTAGATTTTTTGTCCAAATCGTTCAGCCCTAATAAGTGCCATAAAAACCTATTTTGGGTCTATCTCTTTGTAGTGACAAATTTGTTAGCAGATGTACACAAAATATACCATATAATTTATCATTACTAAGGTGCATTATTATCACAAAGTACTTTCTGAAGTTGTATATCTGGCTGCACATCAAGTAGGCTTTAGACCAACATAATGCAATTTACTTCAATCTCTTCAACCCGTTCTTTTCGCCTCTTGTTTTGTCAGAGTGATCAGGGATTGTTTTTGTGGTCTGGAACAAACGCAAAAACTCCCTGTGCCATGGTGTTTTCTACAACTTGTTTCATTTTTCTGTCTTGCCTGCTGGTGTCTTTCCAGTGACCTTCCTCTGGTGTCTTTATCTCCTCTGTACATCTGCCTGGGTGGCAGGTTGCAGGTGGCACTGGAGTGGAATGGATGTCCCCGGACTCCCTCACACACACTTAAACTTCCTTCTTATACTGATCCCTGGACAACCTAATCTGCTGACCCTCAGATTCTGCATTGTCTTTGGCTGGTTTCAGTGTGTTTAGTTGATCTGTAACATTTACAGGAACAGTCTGAATAGATGTACACTCTTGGAATAAAAGCTTAACCAGAATAACTACCTTAAAGTGTTAGTTCTCCCAAAAATGAAAATTCTCTCATCATTTACTTACCCTCATGCCATCTAAGATGTGTATGACTTACTTTCTTCTGCAGAACACAAACAAAGATTTTAAGAAGAATATCTCAGCTCTGTTGGTCCATACAATGCAACTGAATGATGATCAGGACTTTGAAGCTCTAAAAAGCATATAAAGTCAGCATAAACATAATCCATCAGACTCCAGTGGTTTAATCAATGTCTTCTGAATCGGTCCAGTTGGTTTTAGGTGAGAACAGACTAAAATGTAACTCCTTTTTCACTGTTCATCTTGACAGCAGTCTCCTTAGCGATCATGATTTCAAGCTCGATTACACTTCCTTTAGTGCCATCTAGTGCTCTGCGCATGCATCAAGCATTAGGAAATGTAATCAAGCTTGAAATCGTGATCATGCCTAGAGACTGCAATGGCAAGATGTACAATGAAAAAGGAGTTACATTTTGTTCTGTTCTCACCCAAAACCAACTTGGTCACTTCAGAAGGCATTGATTAAACCATGGGAGTCTTACAGACAGGGGCGGACTGGCCATTGGGAGCATCAGCGTTTTCCCGGTGGGCCGCTGGATAATTTGGGCCGACCTGCTGCTGCGCAAGTACCGGCACGACCTGGGCTCCAATATGCCCACACAGACCCCATTACAGAGTGAATATTCAATAAACGTTGTAAGACAAAAGCAATAAAATGTTTTCGTCTATTTTTATTTTGAATAATGTAATGTCTTTTATTTTGAAATTACTTACACATTGGAACGCATATCCCTATGTGTGCATTAACTATGATACCTTGCGTGGACCACATTATTTGACATACAAATCACAATAATGGTGACAACCAAAAACAACATTAAGTATATGATGAGCTCTGAATAATCACAAAATGACAAATAACTGCAAGTTACAACAAATACAATAACAGCAGCATAAATAAAATCAGCAAACAGTAAAGCTATGAGCAGTACATAGTCATTTGCATAATTTTTTTTCATACCATAAAGCATTACTGGGAGCTCAAGTGCTGCTTGCTGAATAATGCTCACGCCTGATAAAAATCCAGAAAATAAGTCATGAGAAATATTACTTTGTGACTATTTGAGTCTTTGAGTATTACTTTGTTTAAAGGATAGTAAAAACAGCGCTTGTCAAAGCATAGGGCTTTTCACTTTTTCTCAAAAATAATCTGGGGAAGGAATTAAAACACTGCAGATACACTATATTGCCAAAAGTATTCGCTCATCTGCCTTTAGACGCATATGAACTTAAGTGACATCCCATTCTTAATCCACAGGGTTTAATATGACGTCGGCCCACCCTTTGCAGCTATAACAGCTTCAACTCTTCTGGGAAGGCTTTCCACAAGGTTTAGGAGTGTGTTTATGGGAATTTTTGACCATTCTTCCAGAAGCGCATTTGTGAGGTCAGACACTGATGTTGGATGAGAAGGCCTGGCTCGCAGTCTTCGCTCTAATTCATCCCAAAGGTGCTCTATCAGGTTGAGGTCAGAACTCTGTGCAGGCCAGTCAAGTTCTTCCACACAAAACTCGCTCATCCATGTCTTTATGGACCTTGCTTTGTGCACTGGTGCGCAGTCATGTTGGAACAGGAAGGGGCCATCCCCAAACTGTTCCCACAAAGTTGGGAGCATGGAATTGTCCAAAATCTCTTGGTATGCTGAAGCATTCAGAGTTCCTTTCACTGGAACTAAGGGGCCAAGCCCAGCTCCTGAAAAACAACCCCACACCATAATCCCCCCTCCACCAAACTTCACAGTTGGCACAATGCAGTCAGACAAGTACCGTTCTCCTGGCAACTGCCAAACCCAGACTCATCCATCAGATTGCCAGATAGAGAAGCGTGATTCGTCACTCCAGAGAACGCGTCTCCACTGCTCTAGAGTCCAGTGGCGGCGTGCTTTACACCACTGCATCCGACGCTTTGCATTGCACTTGGTGATGTATGGCTTGGATGCAGCTGCTCGGCCATGGAAACCCATTCCATGAAGCTCTCTACGCACTGTTCTTGAGCTAATCTGAAGGCCACATGAACTTTGGAGGTCTGTAGCGATTGACTCTGCAGAAAGTTGGCGACCTCTGCGCACCATGCGCCTCAGCATCCGCTGACCCCGCTCTGTCATTTTACGTGGCCTACCACTTCGTGGCTGAGTTGCTGTCATTCCCAATCGCTTCCACTTTGTTATAATACCACTGACAGTTGACTATGGAATATTTAGTAGCGAGGAAATTTCACGACTGGACTTGTTGCACAGGTGGCATCCTATCAAAGTACCACGCTGGAATTCACTGAGCTCTTGAGAGCGGCCCATTCTTTCACAAATGTTTGTAGAAGCAGTCTGCATGCCTAGGTGCTTCATTTTATACACCTGTGGCCATGGAAGTGATTGGAACACCTGAATTCAATTATTTGGATGGGTGAGTGAATACTTTTGGCAATATAGTGTATAAAGATGCAACAAACTCACAAAGAGTGAAAATATATGCAATTAATCTGCAAAATATCTATAGATCTATACTTTAAGAGGTATGTTTTTGTACTTTTGTACTTTTTATTTATTTATTTGTTTTAATTTTTTTTACAAATATTTATATTTGTTTATATTTATATATGTACATATTCTGGCCAACTTTGTTTTCATTTTTTATAAACATTTACACATAGTTCCCTATATGTCACTCACTCGACGTTGGTGTCGATGTAGTGACACTAGGGGTCACTCTTGGGAGCCCGAGACACCTCTGGTCTTTGATAAAAGGCCAATGAAAATTGGCGAGTGGTATTTGCATGCCACTCCCCCGAACATACGGGTATAAAAGGAGCTGGTATGCAACCACTCATTCAGATTTTCTCTTCGGAGCCGAACGGTCATGCTCATTGAGCTGAATACTACTGTTCATTCACCTGCTGGATCTGACGGCGCATTTCAGCGGCTTCTTCCTCTTCTGCACTGGTGCACTGCAGAGAATGCCCCTGGGCGCTTCGGCAGAAAAACTAGAGAGTATATTTTCTGAAAGAGCATTTTTCCCCTCTAAAAGAGTATATATTTCTCTAAAAGAGGGCACACACGGAACGTCTTTTTAAAGACGCGTCTTTTTAAAGATGCTTTTCCGATTGTGTGTTATTCCTGGTTGTGCTCGTTATCTCTCGCCTTCTAACGGTCACGATCACTGTCTTTCGTGTCTGGGCACTGCTCACGCGGAGACAGCGTTCGTGGATGGTCACATTCTCATTGCGAGAATGTGTCCATGGCAACGTTGCGGTCGCGGCTCGCCTTCGTAAGGAAGCGAGCCACCCCAGAGGCTCCCGCCTCGGTCCTTTTACCCACGGGTTTGAGGCCAGCGCGGCTAGCACTGGGGGCGATTTGGGGACCCCAATGGGACCGCCTCCGCCGGGTATCCCCCCGCGGACCTCCCATTCCCCAGCACGCTCGTCTGCCCCGATCGGGCCTCCGGGTGAGTCCGCCGGCTGACAAGGTCGCGGGAGGCACCTTTTACTGCCCGGTCCCGATCTTTTCAGCTTCCCCGCTCTCACTACCCTCGATGGTGGGGCGGCCAAGGGTTATTCGGCAATCCCCCGGTGGATAAAGGCGCTCGCGGTGCACCTATGCCCGCAGACCGCCGCCACCTGGCGTGGGTGCCCAAAGCCCCCGTCCAAGGCCTGTAGGTTTACGTCGTCTCTGACGGTCAAAGCCTACGGCGCTGCTGGACAAGCTGCCTCCGCCCTGCACGCCATGGCTCTCCTGCAAGTCCGCCAAGGCGCTAAAGGAACTGCACGAGGGTAGTTCCGCCCCGGGATTGATGCAGGAACTGCGCTCAGCGACCGACCTCGCTCTCCGAGCGACGGAGGTCACGGCGCGGTCTCCCGGGCGGACGATGGCCACACTAGTGGTCCAGGAGCGCCACCTTTGGCTCAACCTGGTCGAGATGGGTGAGGCCGACAGGACACGATTCCTTGCTGCCCCCATTTTCCAGGCGGGCCTATTCGGCGACACTGTCGAGGACTTTGCCCAGCAGTTCTCTAAGGTAGAGCAGTAGATGGATGCTAGCCGGCTTGTCCTGCCCCGCCGTGGCTCAAGATCCCCCCATCTACTCATCTCCGAGGGCGTCCCCGCCCCTCCGGCCCGGCCCCGGCGTGGAGCCCACCGCAGGAAGCCGACGCCACCCGTCTCACAGCCGGCACCGAAGAACCCACGGAGGTCTTCGAAGCGCCCCTGAGACGGGCGACCCAGGGACAATGAAACCCGCTGCTCTGGAGCTGGTAAGCAGATCTTCTTTTTGTTACCTTTTGCATTTAATTGCGCTGCATGCCCAAGTGGCTGCAGTACTCAACAGCTCCGCAAGAGTGGTTTCCTTGTTCCCTGGGTCACATATTCGGTGTGTACGGCTGGCATCACGACCACCGTCCACCACTCCATTTGGCAGGTTGGCGCTCCAGCGGCGGTCTCCCGCCCTGAGCGCCCAGCTGTGGCACAAATCCGCCCCCGATGTGACAGTCTCCACGGGTCATGAGGATAGGCCTCTTCCTCCCCCGTCCCAGGCTGTCCCGGGGGTGGTCACAAGGAGCCAGGTAAGTGCTTCGATGTCCTCGGACTCAGCACGGCCACGATGTGGTGTGGCACCTCAAGCTCCGCCCCGCCGCGAGGCCCCACCCGCCGGTACATCCGATGACGTTGTCCCTTTGGTCCCCCTTGCGCGGAACTCGGATGCATGGCTTGTGCTTTCCAGTCCGTCGTGAGGGCTGGTCCGGACCGTCCGACTCGGCTGCACGATTCACTTCGCTGGGCATCCGCCCAGGTCCAGCGGTGTCCACTTCACCTTGGTGAAAGATGGAAACGCTGCTACCTTGCGCGGAGATCGCTACCCTCCTAAGGAAGGACGCGATAGAACCTGTCCCTCCAGCCGAGATGAAGAAGGGGTTTTACAGCCCCTACTTCACTGTACCGAAAAAAGGCGGTGGGTTGCGGCCAATCTTGGACCTGCGAGTACTGAACCGGGCCTTACACAGACTCCCGTTCAAGATGCTGACGCAAAGACGCATTCTAGCGAGCGTCCAGCATCAAGATTGGTTCGCGGCGGTAGACACGAAGGATGCGTACTTTCACGTCTCGATCCTTCCTCGACACAGACCCTTCCTGCGGTTTGCGTTCGAGGGTCAGGCGTATCGGTACAAGTCCTCCCTTTCGGCCTGTCCCTGTCTCCTCGCATCTTTACGAAGATCGCAGAGGCTGCCCTTGCCCCGTTAAGGGAGGTGGGCATTCGCATTCCCAACTATCTCGACGACTGGCTAATCCTAGCTCACTCTCGAGACGGGTTATGCGCACACAGGGACCTGGTGCTCTCACACCTCAGCCGACTAGGGCTTCGGGTCAGCTGGGAAAAGAGCAAGCTCCTCCCGGTTCAGAGCATCTCTTTTCTCGGTTTGGAGTTGGACTCAGTCTCCTTGACGGCGCACCTTACGAACGAGCGCCCAGTCGGTGCTGGCCTGTTTGAAGGCGTTCAAACAGAAAACAGCGGTTCCACTGAAACATTTTCAGAGGCTCCTGGGGCATATGGCATCCTCGGCGGTGGCCACCCCGCTCGGGTTGATGCATATGAGGCCGCTTCAGCACTGGCTCCAGACTCGAGTCCCGAGACGGGCATGGCGCCACGGGACACACCGCATGGCCATTACGTCTGTCTGTCACCGTCTTTTCAGCCCTTGGACGACCTCTCGTTTCCACGAGCAGGTGTTCCGCTAGAACTGGTCTCCAGGCGCGTCGTGGTCACGACAGACGCCTCCAAAATGGGCTGGGGCGCTGTTGGCAACGGGCACGCAGCCGCCGGCCTCTAGACGGGTCCGCGGCTGCGTTGGCACATCAACTGCCTCGAGTTACTGGCAATTCTGCTCGCCCTGCGGAGGTTCCAGCTGTTGATCCAGGGCAAGCACGTGCTAGTTCGGACAGACAGCACGCAGCGGTAGCATATGTCAACCGCCAAGGCGGTCTGTGCTCCCGCTGTATGTCATAACTCCCCGCCGTCTCCTCCAACGGAGTTAGCAGCACCAAGTCGCTGCAAGCCACTCACATCCCGGGCAACCTCAACACTTCGGCGGATGCGCCGTAACAACAGGTTACCCTCAAGGGAGAGTGGAGACTCCACCTTCAGGTGGTCCAGCTGATTTGGAGTCGATTCAGTCAGGCACAGGTGCACCTGTTCGCCTCCCAAGAATCCTCCCACTGCCCGCTCTGGTACGCCCTCACCGAGGCCTTCCTCGGCATAGACGCGCTGGCACACAGCTGGTCCCCTGGCATTCGCAAATATGCGTTTTCCCCAGTGAGCCTGCTTGCACAGACCCTGTGCAAGGTCAGGGAGGACGAGGAGAAGGTCGTCCTGGTAAGCACCCTACTGGCCCACCCAGACGTGGTGCTCGGACCTCACGCTCCTCGTGACAGCTCCCCCTGGGCAAATTCCCCTGAGAAAGGCCCTTCTTTCTCAGGGAAGGGGCACCATCCGGCACCCGCGCCCAGACCTCTGGAATCTCCATGTCTGGCCCCTGGGCGGGACGCGGAAGACCTAAGCTGTCTCCCACCTGCGGTGGTAGACACGTTCACTCAGGCTAGGGCTCCCTCTACGAGGCGCCTGTATGCCTTTAAGTGGTGTCTGTTCGCTAAGTGGTGTTCTTCCCATCAGGAAGACCCCCAGAGGTGCGCAGTCAGATCAGTGCTTTCCTTCCTGCAAGAGAGGTTGGAAGGGAGGCTGTCCCCTTCCACCTTGAAGGTGTACGTTGCTGCCATAGCAGCACACCATGACGCAGTCGACGGTAAGTCCTTAGGGAAGCATGATCTGATCATCAGGTTCCTAAGAGGCGCCAGGAGGCTGAATCCCTCCAGGCCACGCCTTGTTCCCTCATCGGACCTCTGTAGTTTTTCAGGGTCTACAGAGAGCCCCCTTTGAGTTTTGCAGTCAGCCGGGCTTAAGGCACTCTCCTTGAAGACTGCCCTCCTGACTGCGCTCACTTCCATCAAGAGGGTAGGTGACCTGCAAGCGTTCTCTGTCAGCGAAACGTGCCTGGAGTTCGGTCCGGGCTATTCTCATGTGATCCTGAGACCCCCGACCGGGCTATGTGCCCAAGGTTCCCACCACTCCTTTTAGAGACCAGGTGGTGAACCTGCAAGTGCTGCCCCAGGAGGAGGCAGACCTAGCCCTGTCGTTGCTGTGTCCGGTGCGCGCTTTACGCATCTATTTGGATCGCACGCAGAGCTTTAGAATCTCTGAGCAGCTCTTTGTCTGCTTTGGTGCACAGCGGAAAGGAAGCGCTGTCTTCAAGCAGAGGATCGCCCACTGGCTCATTGACGCCATAACTATGGCATGTCCCGCCCAAAACATGCCGCCCCCGGTAGGGCTACGAGCCCATTCTACCCGTGGTGTAGCGGCTTCTTGGGCCCTGGCCAGAGGTGCCTCTCTAACAGACATTGCAGAGCAGCGGGCTGGGCAACACCCAACACCTTTGCAAGGTTCTACAACCTCCGGGTGGAACCGGTTTGGTCCCAGGTAGTGGCACGCAACACAAGCGGATAAGCCCGGGATACCCGGCTGGGTGTATCGCTTGCACATAGCGCCTTCCACCTCCTTTTGAGCTGAAGACATGCGCTGTTAATTCCCAGTAGTGTTCACAAAAGTTGTTCCCTGGTTGACTTCCTCCGAGCCCTGTGGCAGTCGAGTTTTCGGAGAGACTCGCTGCCGGCCCAGTACACGTGCTAACTAAGAGCCCGGTTCTGGGGTAGGTGCTCCGCATGTGGCGGTTCCCTGTAAGGCTAACCCCATGCGATCTATATCTTCCGCTAGTTCGTTTCCCTACTGGCAAACTGCGTCTTCCTTGGGCAGAGCCCCTCAGTCTCCATGTTGTAGTAACTCCTCCCCCATTGGGTAGGATCTACCTTGAAGGCTCTCCACATGGTTGGAAAGACCATGTGATGTATTCTTCCACTTAAATATCCCCCCCTCTCTTGGGGCGAGGTGTGGTCTCCGCGGTGTCCTCCCCTTGGGAGGGACACCCCCCGACTAGACCTGGCGGCCCAGTCGGATAATCCCCCTTCTTTTTTAGGGAGTGGAAAAAGAGGGAAAAGAGGCCACGACTGGGTTAAGCCCGTCTCTATCTTTGGGTAGTCGACTTGTCCCCAAAAGGGGCCGTTCGACACTCATAACTGTGTTGGGGGAGGTTACGTGTCGACCTGGTGTGCTGGCTATGAGGCACACAGCAAGTCTGCCCACCACACACCGCCAGTTCACGTAACACAGTTCAGCCTTGTGGCGTTTTGTATAGGGACCCCTAGTGTCACTACATCGACACCAACGTCGAGTGAGTGACAGATAGGGAACGTCATGGTTACTGGTGTAACCTCCGTTCCCTGATGGAGGGAACGAGACGTTGGTCCCTCCTGCCACAACGCTGAACTACCCGCTGAAATGGCCGGACCTTATATCGGCTCCTCAGCGTAAAACCTGAATGAGTGGTTGCATACCAGCTCCTTTTATACCCGTATGTTCGGGGGAGTGGCATGCAAATACCACTCGCCAATTTTCATTGACCTTTTATCAAAGACCAGAGGTGTCTCGGGCTCCCAAGAGTGACCCCTAGTGTCACTACATCGACACCAACGTCTCGTTCCCTCCATCAGGGAACGGAGGTTACACCAGTAACCATGACGTTATGTGGGTAATTAACATGAAATTTTAAGCACTGTCATCAGTGTCCTGCTGTGTGACACTTTCTTCATCTAACTATTTTAAACAACATTTTATGATCTTGTATAGCTATATATACATATATAATATATTATTGTCATATACGTATTTCCACAACCTCATATTAACTAAGACAATAGTTTATTTGCACTTCTAGAAAAAAGCTGAACTTTGAAGAAATGCTGACTTGTCACAGCACCTAAAATACACACTTTCCCTTGTACTTTCATGTACATTTTAACCTATTGTTAACCTAGCCCTATGTTGGAGAAAAAAAAAATAAAAATTTTCGGACATGTTATTTGTCTGAGCTATAAAGTGCTTATTTTTAGTGCTTTCGCTAAAAAATCCACTCATCACATTTACAGTGGTTTTATATGTTTTAAATGAGAAAATTTTGCACTGGTGGTGCCTGTTGTCAAGACCAACAGTCAATAGAAATGTTTTTTTTTTTTTTTTTCAACACAGAAATTTGAAATTGAGCCAGAAAATGAAATCAATGAGTCGGTGGGTTATGGTGTGGTGTGTTGCGGGCTGGGATTGGTGGGCCGCTCTGGGCCAGAAAGTCCAGGGACACTTTTTAGTCCTAGTCCACCCCTGCTTATGGATTACCTTTTTTTGGAGCTTCAAGGGTCTGGTCACCATTCACTTGCATTGTATGGACCTACAGAGCTGAGATATTCTTCTAAAAATCTTCATTTGTGTTCTGCAGAATAAAGAAAAGTCATACACATCTGGGATGGTATGAGGGTGAGTAAATCATGACTGCTCATTTTTGGGTGAACTATCCCTTAATCCGTGTTATGCGTATACATTTTGTCAAAGTTATGTGACAGATGGACTCTGTTATGAAATCACTCAGGTGAGGTTAATTAATGCACTCATGGGAATACTTACATGTGAATCGTGGAGGGAGTTGTCTTTGAAGAATTAATTGTATTCTTGTAATGATTATTGATATTTCCAAGAATAATTGCAAGTAAAATAACGACATGTTTGTTGTTGTTTATAAATTTTGTTCTAACAATGCTAAATAGTGCTGACTAACAGCCTAGTGCTCTTTGGCAGGTAAGTAATGTAAACACATGTCGGTTATGACTTAAGTGATGTAACCAGGCAGGACAAAAATCGTATATGGTCAAAAGATTGGATCTATATGTTAAGACTTGCAGTGTAATTACAGCCTATATAACCTTCAAACTTTAAAGGCTTTTTTAAGCTTATGTTTAAGTCAATGGACATTAAACATCATAGTCGAGGACAAAATTTATTTTTCTTGTTGTTAGTTCTTTTTATATTATTTTCAAGCATTTTCAATTCAAACCACTATATTTTTGTTCCTTTATAATCATGGCTGTCATTAGAGTCTTCAGGCGATCTGCGGATTAAATATCTTATTGTTTCTTGAATATTAATGGTAGGATTTATGTTAATAGTTGGCATTTAATGTTCCTTTGAATATCCCTTTAACAAATGTCCAAAAGCCTCAAGCTGGAGACAAATAGAGCATCAGTAAGACAATCTGTTCTTAAGACTTCTAAGAGAAGAGAGAACTGAACAATACAGACACCTATGTTGAGCCTAGATGTCCTATACAAAGTCAGATCAAATTAAAATAAACCAAACACAGTGAAATTAACACCATAAACATTAATCATCTTTTTTAAGTTACAAGGCTTTTGTAGTTATCCTGTTGTTTATGCCCCCCTCGATTTGTTCCCTTAAAGACCCAATGAAATCACATGATTAGCTCAATGTTTTTATCTGTGTTGACATATTTCCTATGAACCATGATTTTCTACTGGTAGTCGGTTGCAGGTGCTATTGGGGGAGGGACATGGACTAAAAAGCCACTAATAGATTAAAAGCCACACAACTCAAATTTGTATTTCATTGGGTCTTTAAAATCTCTTAAAAGAGAACATATATCATTTACAAAAAAAAAAAAAAAAACCTACAAGATTTGTTCCTGTTCGGTTTTTCTCTAGTCCCAGTGCAAAACAAGACCAAACAGATGTTAGATCAATACAACAAGAAATCAAGTATTATGTACTTTCTATAGGTGCTGGGGGATGGTCTCCGCTTGACAGTGATCATTACCAGTGGCTGCAGGTCGACCTGGGAAGCAGGAAACAGGTCACAGCCATCGCAACACAGGGTCGATATAGCAGTTCTGATTGGACAACATGCTACCGGCTCCTCTACAGTGACACGGGCAGGAACTGGAAACCATACCATCAAGATGGAAACATCTGGGTGAGTACCAGTGATTCCAATGCTTATCTAAAGATTTATAGAAGTCTGTCTTTGGCTATAATGTATGTGCGGGAAATAAACATTTTAACTGTTCTTAAAGGAATATTTCACCAAAAAAAAATAAATAAAAAAAAATAAAAAAAATAAAATAAAAATAATATTCTGTCATTATTACTCACCTTTATGGTGTTTTTTCCTGGAGATAGACAGACAGCTACGGAAAAATTCTTGAAAAGTTCTACTTTTGTGTTCCACATGAAAAGAACAGCACACAGGTTTCAAACAAAATGTTGATGAATAAATAATGACCACATTTTTATTTTTAGGTGAACTATTGCTTTAAATCATTTGTTTTTATTGATAAATTTAAATATGTCATAATTTACTAAATTAAACCTAGATTCGACACTTTGTTTGTGCTAATGAATCTAGACTCAGTAATACTGTAAGTCATGGTGGTTGTTGTAGCAGGATTGCACACCTCTTCCACATACTGAGCTGACTAAGGACAACTGGAGATCGTCCTGGTTACTTTCATAACCTCCATTCCCTGATGGAGGGAACGAGACGTTGTGTCGATGTAGTGACACTAGGGGTCACACTTGGGAGCCCTGAACGCCTCTGTTTTTTTGAAAAAAGGCCAATGAGAATTGGCGAAAATGTAAGTTTCTCCACAAACTCAGCTGCCAGATGGCTAAGGAGGAAATTCATCCAGGGATTACAGTCTGTGAACATGACTGGGAGTCAAGAGCGCATGTCTTCACCTCAAGGGAAAGGTGCTATGCACAAGCGGTACACCCGGCCAGTTGTCCCGGAACTTACCTGCTCGTGCCTGCCAATACACGGGACGAGACCGGCTCAACCCGGAGATTGTTGAACCTCGCAAAGGTGTTGGGTGTTGCCCAGTCTGCCAAAGAGGCGCCACTGCCCAGGGCCCAGGAGGCCGCCACACTCCTGGTGGAGTGGGCTCGTAACCCCACAGGGGTTGGCATGTCCTGAGCCCGATATGCCATCGTGATGGCGTCGATGACCCAGTGGGCGATCCTCTGTTTGGAGACAGTGCTTCCTTTCCGCTGACCACCTAAGCAAACAAAGAGCTGCTCGGAACTTCTAAGGCTCTGCGGTGCGATCCAGATAGATGCGAAAAGCCAAGGCTGAGTCTTCCTCCTCCTGGGGCAGTGCTTGCAGGTTCACCACCTGATCCCTAAAAGGAGTCATGGGAACCTTGGGCACATAGCCCAGTCGGGGTCTCAGGATCACATGAGAGTAACCCGGACTGAACTCCAGGCATGATTCACTGACAGAGAACGCCTGCAGGTCCCCTACCCTTTTAATGGAAGTGAGCGCAGTCAAGAGGGCAGTCTTCAAAGAGAGTGCCTTAAGCTCAGCTGACTCCAAGGGCTCAAAGGGAGCCCTGTAGACCCCAAAGGACGCCGGAGAGGTCCCATGAGTGGACGAGGCACGGTCTGGAGGGATTCAACCTCCTAGCGCCTCTCAGGAACCTGATGATCAAGTCGTGCTTCCCCAAATACTTACCATCTACTGCATCGTGATGAGCCGAAATAGCAGCTACATACACCTTCAGGGTGGAGGGGGACAGCCACCCCTCCAGCCTCTCCTGCAGGAAGGAAAGCACTGATCCGACTGCACATCTCTGGGGGACTTCACTTTGGGAAGAACACCACTTAGCGAACTTCAAGGCATACAGGCGCCTTGTAGAGGGAGCCCCAGCCTGAGTGATCATGTTTACCACTGCGGGTGGTAGGCCACTTAGGTCTTCCACATCCCGTCCAGGGGCCAGACGTGGAGATTCCAGAGGTCTGGTCGTGGGTGCCAGATGGTGCCCTGTCCCTGAGAAAGAAGGTCCTTCCTCAAGGGAATTCAGCAGGGGGTGGGGGGGGCTGTCACGAGGAGCATGAGATCCGAGAACCATGTCTGGGTGGGCCAGTAAGGTGGTACTAGGATGATCTGCTCCTCGTCCTCCCTGACCTTGCACAGGGTCTGTGCAAGTAGGCTCACTGGGGGAAATGCGTATTTGCATAGTCCAGGGGGGGCCAGCTGTGTGCCAGCGCATCTATACCGAGGGGTGCCTCTGTCAGGGCGTACTGAAGCGGGCAGTGGGAGGATTCCCGAGAAGCAAACAGGTCCAAATGTGCTCGACCCAATCGATTCCAAATCAGCAGGACCACCTGAGGATGGAGTCTCCACTCTCCCCAGAGGGTAACCTGATGTGACAGTGCATCCACTGCGGTGTTGAGGTCGCCCGGGATGTGAGTGGCTCGTTGCGACTTGAGGTGCTGCCGACTCCAGAGGAAGAAATGGCAGGCGAGTTGTGACATGCAATGGGAGCGTAGATCGCCTTGGTGGTTGATGTATGCTACTGATGCTGTGTTGTCCATCCGGACCAACACGTGCTTGCCCTGGATCAATGGCCAAAACCTCCACAGGGCGAGCAGTACTGCCAACAACTCTAGGCAGTTGATGTGCCAACACAGCTGGCGGCTGTGTGCCCATTGCATACGGCGATCCAGCCTGTCTTGGAGGCATCTGTTGTAACCACCACGTGCCTGAAGACCTTCTCTAGGGGAACCCCTGCCCGTAGAAATGCAAAGTCGGTCCAAAGGCTGAAGAGGCGGCGACAGATCAGCGTGATGGCCACGTGATGTGTCCCATGGTGCCATGCCCATCTCGGGACTCGAGTCTGAAGCCAGTGCTGAAGCGGTCTCATATGCATCAATCCGAGCGGTGTGGCTGCCGCTGAGGATGCCATATGCCCAAGGAGCCTCTGAAAAAGTTTCAGAGGAACCGCTGTTCTCCGTCTGAACACCGTCAGACAGTTCAGCACCGTCTGTGCGCACTCGTTCGTGAGGCGCGCTGTCATTGAGACTGAGTCCAACTCCAAACTGAGAAAAGAGATGCTCTGAACTGGGGAGAGCTTGCTCTTTTCCCAGTTGACCCAAAGCCCCAGTCGGCTGAGGTGCCGGAGCACGAGGTCCCTGTGTGCGCACAGCAACTCTCGAGAGTGAGGTAGGATTAGCCAGTCATCGAGATAGTTGAGGATGCGGACACCCACTTCCCTTAGCAGGGCAAGGGCAGCCTCTGCGACCTTCATGAAGATGCGAGGGGACAGGGACAGGCCGAAGGGGAGGACCTTGCAATGGTACACTTGGCCTTCGAAGTCAAACCGCAGGAAGGGTCTGTGTCAAGGTAAGACCGAGACCTGAAAGTATGCGTCCTTCAGGTCTACTGTCGCGAACCAATCTTGATGCCGGACACACGCTAGAATGCGTTTTTGCGTCAGCATCTTGAACGGGAGTCTGAGCAAAGCCCGGTTCAGTACTCGCAGGTCCAGGATTGGTCGTAACCCACCGCCTTTCTTCAGTTCAATGAAGTAAGGGCTGTAGAACCCTTTCTTCATCTCGGCTGGAGGGACAGGCTCTATTGCGCCCTTGCGCAGAAGGGTAGCGATCTCCGCATGCAAGGTAGCGGCATTCTCGCCCTTCACCGAGGTGAAGCGGACACTGCTGAACCTTTGCGGGTGCCTGGCAAACTGAATTGCATAGCCGAGTTGGACAGTCTGGGTCAGCCATCTGCGGACACAAGTGCACCATGAGCACCTTTTCCACCTGGGGGATCACCGAATACCCCCTGGCCACTCCACCATCGAGGGTAGTGAGAGCGGAGGAGCTGAAAGACCAGGACCGGGTAGTATAAGGTGCCTCCCACGATCTTGTCAACTCCTCATGTACTTCCTGGAAGAAGGGAACGGGCAGGACATGGCCGTGGCCGGCGTCCCATGCCCAGGAACCGATCGTCAAGCCACGAGGGTTCAGGGGAGAGTGGAGGGTTCCACTCTAGCTCGACACTTGTGGCCGCCCGGGAAAGTATGTCCGTCATTTCTGCGTCACCGTGAGACTGGGTGACCGTTCCTGAAGAAGGAAGCCCAGCCGAAGCCTCTGTGTCAGACTGGATGAGCCCGCTCTCCGATGCTGCGCTCGATAACTCATCGTCTTCGGAGCTCCGAACGAGAAGTCGAACTCGCACTGAGATGAGCCGGCGGTCTCGTGCGAGAGCCCGATCAGGGCAAGCGAGCGTGCTGGGGAATGGGAGGTCCATGGGGGGATACCCGACGGAGGTGGTCCCATTGATTTCCCCAAATCGCCCCCAGTGCTAACCGACACAGCCTCAAACCCGTAGGTAGAAGGACCGGTGCGGGGAGCTGCTGGTGTGGCTTGCTTTCTTACAGAGCAAGCCGCAACCGCAACATTGCCATGGTCATGTTCTCGCAATGAGGACATGACTCATTCATGAATGATGTCTCCGCGTGGGCAATGCCCAGACACGTAAGACAGCGATCGTGGCCGTCAGAAGCGGAGAGATATCGACCGCAACCAAGAATAACACACAAACGGAAAGGCATCTTTAAAAAGACGTTCCATGTGTGCCGCTCTTTTAGCAAGAAAATATACTTTTTTTAGAATATACTCTTTTAGTTGTTTCTGCACTCCACGGGTGCAGAGGGGGAGAAGCCGCTGAAATGCCCCGTAGAGTCCAGCAGATTAGGTGAATTAACTTCGCGGATTAATTCAGCTTCAGTGAATAGAACCGCTCAGGTCTCCGAGGAGAAAATCTGAATGAGTGGTTGCATACCAGCTCCTTTTATACCCTTGTGTCCAGGGGAGTGGCATGCAAATTCCACTCGCCAATTCTCATTGGCCTTTTTTCAAAAAACAGAGGTGTTTGGGGCTCCCAAGAGTGACCCCTAGTGTCGCTACATTGACACAACATCGAGTGAGTGACAGATAGGGAACAGTGACTCACGAGGATGAGCCTTGATTTCTTCCTGGGTGCTTTAATCAACAATAAGCAATCAAGAAAGCACTTAGATCAAGAGAAAGACAGTGTCACAGCCTGATTTCAGGCTTAGCAGACTGATTTTCTGCTGCGCACAGTACTGCGCCAATACACAGGGTAGAGGAATTATTAGTCGACAGGAATCAGGACACAGCCATTGTTACCACTGCTGCTGGTGATGTGAAGTCACAATTAGTGTAAAAGGTGTTACCAATGTTACAATAATAAAGCATGACAGATCAGAAGGATATCACAGATGTGGCAGTTGTGTGTAATCAACAGCATTATTTGATACAAAGAGTTTCATTCCTGCTGAAAAGACCAGATTAGACCAGCCCAAGGTGGTTTGATTTTTCTGAGCTGGTTTAAAATGGTCTCTCAGCCTGACCAACGGACAAGTGCCCAGATCCCCTCTAAAATGTAAACACCAGCCTAACCAGTATTCTGCTCTTATTGGACTGGATTAGGTGAACAGTTGGAAAAGTCTTTTTCTTCTCGCTCTGTAAACAGAAGTGCCCTTGGTTTCCTGTTCATCTCAATAACATTTACAGGTCACTATGCATTACTAATTAATGCAGGATAAATTAATACTCTTCAAACATAAAGAAGAGATGAGAATTATGGTTTGTTTCAGTTGCTATAGCAGTGTATATCTGCCATTCAGTGCTGTAACAATGAGCTATCGCCTACAAGACTGACAAAACTTATGCAAAGCAAATGCGTACAAACTCTTCATTAGAGCTCTACCAAATTAGCTTGATTGAGGGGCATATGCTTTTATATTCCATTTGAAATAATCTGATTGCATACCCCCTCTTAAAGAAATTCACCACTCAAGAATAACCAGTCTACCAATCAAGGTTTCAATATTAAAGGAGCAATCAAACGATTTAGACTTTCAAAACATCCAGAGACCAGGTGATTTGTATGCAGTTCAGTTTTGGACAGAATAAATTTATACTCCAGAATAATTTTCAGTACATTTTGGGCCCTGCCTTATTTATTTTTTTTAGACATTATTATACAGTATGCTTGAATATTAATTAAGCTTTTTGTGTTGGTAAGGGATAATGGCTAGTTGTTGTGTTTTTATTTGCAACAATTGCAACATTCTCATTTGACTTGTTGTTTGGGAAATTTACATGAACTTGGTATTCTTTATGTTATATTGAGCCACATTTTCAATCAAACTGTCACTCAATTGAATAAACTAACATCACTATCCTTATTCTCTTATTTTCAAATAATTGTACCTTTCTTTACAAGGTTAAATGGCAATCTGGCTTGAGGGTTTGACAGTGCTGAATAGAAAAGTTACTATACTCACTCACTAAATATCATCTGTCATTTATCACAAAATTACAAACTGTCATGAATTGTGGTGACATATGGTATCCTTAGACTTTGACACCAAGTTCACATCATCAGTGGAACTATTCCTTGACCCAGCCATATATCTGACATTGCTGCAGGTTTTACACCTTCATCCCTGATATAAGATAATGAGGCTACAATGATACATGTTTCCCTATCTGTCACTCACTCGACGTTGGTGTCGATGTAGTGACACTAGGGGTCACTCTTGGGAGCCCGAGACACCTCTGGTCTTTGATAAAAGGCCAATGAAAATTGGCGAGTGGTATTTGCATGCCACTCCCCCGAACATACGGGTGTAAAAGGAGCTGGTATGCAACCACTCATTCAGATTTTCTCTTCGGAGCCGAACGGTCATGCTCATTGAGCTGAATAGCACTGTTCATTCACTTCTGCTGGATCTGATGGCGCATTTCAGCGGCTTCTCTCTCCTCTGCACTGGTGCACTGCAGAGAACGCCCCTGGGCGCTTCGGCAGAAAAACTAGAGAGTATATTTTCGGAAAGAGCATTTTTCCCCTCTAAAAGTGTATATATTTCTCTAAAAGAGCGCACACACGGAACGTCCTTTTTAAAGACGCGTCTTTTTAGAGATGCTTTTCCAATTGTGTGTTATTCCTGGTTGTGCTCGTTATCTCTCTCCTTCTAACGGTCACAATCATTGTCTTTCGTGTCTGGGCAGTGCTCACGCAGAGACAGCGTTCGTGGATGGTCATGTTCTCATTGCGAGAATATGTCCATGACAACGTTGCGGTCGCGGCTCGCCTTCGTAAGAAAGCGAGCCACCCCAGAGGCTCCCGCCTCGGTCCTTTTACCCACGGGTTTGAGGCCAGCGCGGCTAGCACTGACGAGGGCTCCTCCCTTCAGGGTCGATCGCCAGTCACAGGCTGACGTGGAGATGACGACATGCTTTCCCGGGCAGCCGCGAGCGTCGGTTAGAGTGGATTTCACCGCTCTTCCCTGAACCCTCGCGGCTCGGTGATTGGTTCCTGGGCTCGCGGCACCGCTCAAAGCCATGCCCCGCCCCATTCCTTTCTTCTCGGAAGTGCATGAAGAGCTGACAAGGTCAGAGGCACTTTTTACTGCCCGGTCCCGATCTTTTCAGCTTCCCCGCTCTCACTACCCTCGATGGTAGGGCAGCCAAGGGTTATTCGGCAATCCCCCGGTGGATAAAGGTGCTCGCGGTGCACCTACGCCCGCAGAGCGCCACCACCTGTACTTTCACGTCTCGAGGACGAGGAGCAGGTCATCCTGGTAGCACCCTACTGGCCCACCCAGACATGGTTCTCGGACCTCACGCTCCTCGCGACAGCTCCCCCCCGGCAAATTCCCCTGAGGAAGGACCTTCTTTCTCAGGGACGGGGCACCCTCTGGCACCCGCGCCCAGAACTCTGGAATCTCCATGTCTGGTCCCTGGTTGGGACGTGGAAGACCTAGGTGGCCTACCACCCGTGGTGGTAGACACGATCACTCAGGCTAGGGCCCCCTCTACAAGGCGCCTGTATGCCTTGAAGTGGCGTCTGTTCGCTAATTGGTGTTCTTCTCGACACGAAGACCCCCAGAGATGCGCAGTCGGATCAGTGCTTTCCTTCCTGCAGGAGAGGTTGGAAGGGAGGCTGTCCCCTTCCACCTTGAAGGTGTACGTTGCTGCCATAGCAGCACACCACGACGCAGTTGACGGTAAGTCCTTAGGGAAGCACGACCTGATCATCAGGTTCCTAAGAGGCGCTAGGAGGCTGAATCCCTCCAGACTGCCCCTCGTTCCCTCATGGGATCTCTCCGTAGTTCTTCAGGGCCTACAGAGAGCCCCCTTTGAGCCTTTGCAGTCAGTCGAGTTTAAGGCACTCTCCTTGAAGACTGCCCTCCTGACTGCGCTCACTTCCATCAAGAGGGTAGGTGATCTGCAAGCGTTCTCTGTCAGCGAAACGTGCCTGGAGTTCGGTCCGGGCTATTCTCATGTGATCCTGAGACCCCGACCGGGCTATGTGCCCAAGGTTCCCACCACTCCTTTTAGGGGCCAGGTGGTGAACCTGCAAGCGCTGCCCCAGGAGGAGGCAGACCCAGCCCTGGTGTTGCTGTGTCCGGTGCGTGTTTTGCGGATCTATTTGGATCGCACGCAGAGCTTTAGACTCTCTGTGCAGCTCTTTGTCTGCTTTGGTGCACAGCGGAAAGGAAGCGCTGTCTCCAAGCAGAGGATCGCCCACTGGCTTGTTGATGCCATATCTATGGCATATCTCGCCCAAGACATGCCGCCCCTGGTAGGGCTACGAGCCCATTCTACCCGTGGTGTAGCGGCTTCTTGGGCCCTGGCCAGAGGTGCCTCTCTAACAGACATTTGTAGAGCAGCGGGCTGGGCAACACCCAACACCTTTGCAAGGTTCTACAACCTCCGGGTGGAACCGGTTTCGTCCCAGGTAGTGGCACGCAACCTAAGCGGATAAGCCCGGGATAGCCGGCCGGGTGTATCGCTTGCACATAGCGCCTTCCACCTCCTTTTGAGCTGAGGACGTGCGCTGTTAATTTCCAGTAGTGTTCACAAAAGTTGTTCCCTGGTTGACTTCCTCCGAGCCCTGTGGCAGTCGAGTTTTCGGAGAGACTCACTGCCGGCCCAGTACACGCGCTAACTAAGAGCCCGGTTCTGGGCTAGGTGCTATGCATGTGGCGGTTCCCTGTAAGGCTAACCCCATGTGATCTATATCTTCCACTAATTCGTTTCCCTACTGGCAAACTGCGTCTTCCTTGGGCAGAGCCCCTCTGCCCCAGTCTCCATGTTGTAGTACCTCCTCCCCCATTGGGCAGGATCTACCTTGAAGGCTCTCCACATGGTTGGAAAGACCATGTGACGTATTTTTCCACTTAAATATCCCCCCCTCTCTGGGATGAGGTGTGGTCTCTGTGGTGTCCTCCCCTTGGGAGGGACACCACCCGACTAGACCTTGTGGCCCAGTCAGATAATCCCCATTCTTTTTTTAGGGAGTGGAAAAAGAGAAGGGAAAAAGAGGCCACGACTGGGTTAAGCCCGTCTCTATCTTTGGGTAGTCGACTTGTCCCCAAAAGGGGCCGTTCGACACTCATAACTGTGTTGGGGGAGGTTACGTGTCGACCTGGTGTGCTGGCTATGAGGCACACAGCAAGTCTGCCCACCACACACCGCCAGTTCACGTAACACAGTTCAGCCTTGTGGCGTTTTGTATAGGGACCCCTAGTGTCACTACATCGACACCAACGTCGAGTGAGTGACAGATAGGGAACGTCATGGTTACTGGTGTAACCTCCGTTCCCTGATGGAGGGAACTAGACTTGGGTCCCTCCTGCCACAACGCTGAACTACCCGCTGAAATGGCCGGACCTTATATCGGCTCCTCAGCATAAAACCTGAATGAGTGGTTGCATACCAGCTCCTTTTATACCCGTATGTTCGGGGGAGTGGCATGCAAATACCACTCGCCAATTTTCATTGGCCTTTTATCAAAGACCAGAGGTGTCTCGGGCTCCCAAGAGTGACCCCTAGTGTCACTACATCGACACCAACATCTCGTTCCCTCCATCAGGGAACGGAGGTTACACCAGTAACCATGACGTTACCTTCGATTGTTAAATGTGACATTGGGAATGTTGCCATTTAGGATTTATGACATGTTAGGCATGGTCTTCTCCTGATTCACAGCATTGCTGAGAGTAAAATGTTTGCTTTGTGTCCATGTAATTTATTGTGCTGCCATGTTGCTGTGTGAATCAGGAAAGGAGAAGACATTCCTGACATAGCTTTTTATGCAGGTCAGACTGAGTTAGGGCATAACAATTTGTACCTCAATTTTCACAATAGATGAGTGAATGTATTATTTATTGTATGTAAAACCATGAAGTAAAAAATGGTAATTAGTGGTGCTTGCTAAGACATTTTTGTCAAAAGCACTAATCCAAAGTAATAAACTTTGAGGCAAATCTCATCTCATTTATGGTATAGAAATGAATGATACTGTACCTCAAATCATGTGGCTTGTTGAGGAGAATTGTGCCATTATGTTTTTAAGCGATCAAAGTTACAATTTCCACATGGCAGATGATAGAATGGGTGAAAGAATCCCATGAACTTACAATGAATGAGAAACCTTAGCCATATCTAGGGACTTGGGGCCAGTAAGTAGCCACATAGAAACAACCCAGAACACCATACCAACCACCTAGCAACCATTTAGCAATGCGCTGGCAACCAAACAAAATCAGATGTTTGCGTAATGTTTGCCTGATATTATATGTACTATGAAATATTTTATTGTAGGTGTTATAGTAGTCGATATACACAGATGAGCCAAAACATTATGACCATTCAGAGGTGAAGCGAATAACGCTGATCATCTCATAACAAGGCCACATGTCAAGATCTGGGAAGATTAGATGGTAAGCAAACAATCAGTTCTCGTAGTCAATGTGTTGAATGCAGGAGAAATGGGCAGGAGTAAAGACCTGAACAACTTTGACAAGGGCCAAAGTGTTATGGCCAGACAACTGTGTCAGAGCATCTCTGAAATGGCAAGGCTTTTGGGGTGCTCCCGTTCAGCAGTGGTGAGTACCTACCGACAGTGGTCCGAGGAGGGACAAATCACAAACCAGCGACAGGGTGTTGGGCACCCAAGGCACATCGAAGTGCAAGGCAATGAAGGCTATCCCGTCTGGTCCGAACGGACAGAAGGTATACTGTGGCACAAGTCACAGAAAATGTAAATTATGGTTATGGTAGGAATGTGTCACAACACACAGTGCATCGCACCTTGCTGCGTTTGGGGCTGCGTAGCCGCAGACAGGTCAGAGTGCCCATGATGACCCCTGCCCACCACTGAAAGTGCCTACAATAGGCACGTGAGTGTCAGAACAGGACCTTGGAGCAGTAGAAGAAGGTCGCCTGGTCTGCTGAGTCCCGTTTTCTTTTACATCACGTGGATGGCTGTGTACGTGTGCGCCGTTTACCTGGGGAAGTGAGTGGTGGTGGCGTAGTGGGACTAAAGCACATAACTGGTAATCAAAAGGTTGCTGGTTCAATCCCCACAGCCACCACCATTGTGTCCTTGAGCAAGGCACTTAACTCCAGGTTGCTCCAGGGGAATTGTCCCTGTAATAAGGGCACTGTAAGTCGCTTTGGATAAAAGTGTCTGCCAAATGCATAAATGTAAATGTAAAATGGAAGTGACGCCACCAGGATGCACTGTGGGAAGATGAAAAGCATGTGGTTAGTGGTTTTGAGAAAAAATGCCTTAGCAAGCACCACTAACATCCATTTTTTACTTCATGGTGATAATGGCTCATCAGTGTACATGTCATACATTAAGATGGCATTCCATAGATATACAGTATTAGTTGTTTTTTTTTTGTTTGTTTGTTTTTTTTTAATGTGCAAATGCATATTTAATTTTACTTGGTATGTCAGCTATGTTATATGGTAGTTACTGTATATACAACTTTTTAAGTTTCCATGGAGATGTTCCTGGCCTGAATTCCAGGTGATTAGATTTGTTAACACCCCCACACCAATTGTCTCCAAGTCTGTCAATTACTCTCTTAAGAATAATCTTGATACTTACTGCATCTGAGACACATTTTAAAGGAAAACTTTAAGAACACTTTGCTTCAAAGATTACCGAAGAGGGAAACAGATTCGGTTTCAGAGGCTTTTCTTTTGTTGGTTGTTTTATGATGCATACAAAGACATTTGTGCCAAATGTTTAAACTTAATGCCACTGTAACATCTGAGGCTGTTACCCATCCTACCAACCACCAGAGGGAGCCCTCTCCCGAATACTGATCATCACCCATTTCTTCTCTGCTCATTTCCTGTTTACCTCATGTATAAATAGCCATTCATCTCCATTGTTCATTGCAAAGTATTGCCAGTTTACCCTGTCTTATCAAGTGTTTTTCCATTGCTATTGCTGATCGTTTTCATGTTATGACCATTGCCTGTTTTTCTGGAATTACTGCTTTTTGGATAACCCTTTGTTTTATTTGCCTTGTTGGACTGTCTGTTTGGTATACTGGAATTAACCACCTGCTTAACGACTACATCTATCTGCCTGCCGATTTGGATTGTTTGCTTGTGTTCTTTAATAAACTTCCTGCACATGGATCCTAACACCATCTCCATGGCCAGTTCATTACAGCCACTCTGCAAACACATAAAAATAAATGCTTCTGAAGTCCTTCCTTTTATCCAAATGCCTCTGAAATATTTCATTTCATAGCTGATTTACTAAAAGAAAGCAATATAATCCCAGCTGTAGCTTTTGTGAGTAACACTTTAAAATAAGTTTGTGTGCGTTAATAGCATGAACTAACAATGAACAATACTTTTACAGCATTTATTCATCTTGGTTAATGTCGTTATGCATATACTGCATTATGCATTTTTAACATGAACAAATTTGTATATTCTATATAAGGTAAGAAATCAGTGGTGAATTCTCAGGGCCAGCAAAGCCTTCTCTGCTGGCCTAACATGCCAAATAAATATTTTTCATCCTTTCATACTCAATCACCTTTTTGCCTATGTATTTTTAATTGCTTTCCACTCTTAATTAATCTGCAAACAAATAGAGAAAAACTAAAAGTTTATCCAGTCAGAATTTATTCCTTGATGCTTACAAGCAATGTGTGACAGCTGTTTCACAAATCTCATGTCCGAATCCGAAGCAGTGTGTGAGTCTGTGCTCCACCCCGTCAGTACAAATGAATGGGCAACTAAAGTCAGATTGTCAGATTCATCAGCCAATCAGATTGATTTATTGGTTCTTGGTGGATGTGATCTTTAGGATATGTCCCGGTCGAGGCCCTCTAGCTGGCCTTGAGTGACTCAATCACGCTTTAAGGGATGTACGTAATTCAAGAGCGAAAAGCATAAGATCAAGCTGTATGATGAGTCGGCTGTCATCACTGCTGGTATTGCTGTTGAGAAAGAGATACTTATGGATTTAAAAACACAAGATGTTCTGCATGACCATGTGATTGCTTAATATAATAAACAGGAAAGGAGGACTGATTTTCACTTCAAGTAAATTGGTAAGTGCTTTTTGCATTGTTATAGCAACATCAGGAGTTTTCTAAATGTAAATTAAGCTGCTTGAGCATTCAGTGTCAGATCAAGTTTTGAAAAGTAGTGCTGCATTCCATTCAAAAAGATTTTACAACTTCCTACTAGGAAAAGTGCAATGGAATGCATCTTGAAGTCAGAATTACAACTTGTAGGCTCGTGAAGAAATTATCAACTCCAATTTCACCGAGATGCAGGTGCATGATCAACACTCAGGGAGATATACAAAGTAAGTGATAAACATTCAATTTATTAAGCAATATCGATAAATTAGTTTAAAACAAAATGTATAAAACAAATCTCTTTTGATAATTGTACACCTGAAGCACAAATGCTAGCGCTGCAGCATTGTTTATCAGTTGGGTTGCTAGGAGACATCACTAATGAGAGTCAAACCCCTGCTAAGCTAACGGGAGCATTGCAGATTTGTTTCCTTAAACATCATCTTCCAAATATATTCCAAATGGAATGCATTTATGGTCGGAGATATAAAGTAGGAATATCTCACATCCAACTTGAATGGAATGCAGCATAACCATGTACACTGAAGAAACGAAATGTATTGCAAGCAACATTTAAATCGCAAATATTTTTAGATAGATTTTTCCAGGAATTATAGACCTCCTTGGTAGATTCATATGAAAAATTATGATTTCTGAATGTCTGTTCGGGAGGCGTTCATTTCACAAAACAGTCATGCTGCAGTTAAAATTAGGCTTGCTTGAGCATTAAGTGTCGTTTCAAGTTCTGGGTTTCGTGCGTGGACATATTTTTAAAATGTCAATTGGTATTATTAGTTAGCTGCGACATAATGTATGATGCCCAAAGGCATAGGGTGTCTTATTCATTGTGAAACTGTGTTTTCTTAATGGCATGAATCACACTGAAGTCCTAGACTGTAAATGCATGGCCCGCCACTGTAAGAAATGCTTACAAGAGTTCATGCATTGTAAACTAACATGAACTAACAATGTCCTGTAGTATATTTATAAATTAACATGAACCTGCATGGATAAATGCTCTAAGAAATATTGTTCATTGTTTGTTCATGATACCTAATGCGTTAGCTAATGTAAACATAGACCCCTACTGTAGAACCTTAATGTGTTACAAACCTGTAAAGTATTACTTTTTGTGATGTTTGTTGCATCTTTATCACTTTAATAATTTGAAAGAATACGATCTGGTTTCAGAGTATAAACCTGAAAGCTTTACTACCCGTACAATTATAGGTATTACATCTGTGATTTAATATCTACATGAAATAACTGATCTTACATCCACTTAACTGAAGACAATTAGACATATATATTCAATGCAGGGACTGAAAATGGTTCAAGGAACGAACACGAACAAATTTTTTAGAAGAACGTAACCGAAAACCAGAACAAAGTGATTTTAAATTTTTCTGGAGTGAAAACATTATTTTTAAGTGCTGGTAACCGGTTTGTGACGAGGAGGAGGGCAGGGCCGTGCTGTTAAGACACACAGCTAATCAGCCGTAAAGGGGATAAAGATGAGCCGGAAGCGCCAGTTCGAGAGAGAGAGACAAACGTAGCCTTGTTGCATGTGTGTCTGTTTATGTTTGTTTAAGTTCATTGTTTAAGTTAATTTATGCATTCAAAGTTTATGTTGATTTTTTAGCCGGTTTCCGCCTCCTCCTTGCCCGACCTTTAACTGTTACAGCGGTGCCGAAACCTGGGTGGCAGGAGGGATGCGCTGTCGCAGAGACCTTGCCGCTGCCATCCACCAGGGGAGCGGCCGTGGCTGTCCGCCTGGGGAAGGAGGGGTTGCTGCCAGCCGCCAAGAGCCAGAGGAATCGCTGCTGTCCACCGATGAAGGGGAGGAGCGGTTCCGTCTGCCAGGAGCCGGAGGACTCGCTGCCATCCGCTGGGGGAGGAGCGAACTGTCGTCCACCAGAGGGCGGAGGAGCGGTTGAGAACCGGGCGACAGCATGTCCGGGAACCGTCGAGCAAGTTTTTCTCTCTCTCCTCTCTCTCTGTCGCTCTGCCTCGCTCTTTCCCTCTCCCCTTTCCCTCCCCTCATCTCTCCCAGGGCTCCAGAAAGGCGGGGAAGACCTGCCAGCAGGCACGGCCGAAAGAGCAACGCCCCCCTTCCAGGAAGAGAGAGGAGGGGAGTGTTTCATGCCGGGGGTTTCCCCAGCCTGAGTCGGGTGATAGAGGAATGTGACGAGGAGGAGGGCAGGACTCGGCTGTGAAGACACACAGCCGGCAGTTTCCTTCAGGATGAATCGGGCTAATCAGCCGGGAGGGGGATAAAGATGAGCTGGAAGCGCCAGTTCGAGAGAGAGAGATGCACGCTGCCTCGTTGCATGTGTGTCTGTTTATGTTTGTTTAAGTTCATTGTTTAAGTTAATTTATGCATTAAAAGTTTATGTTGATTGTTCAGCCGGTTCCCGCCTCTTCCTTGCCCAACCTTTAACTGTTACACGGTTATAACCGGTTAATTTTGATCCGATAATTTTTTCATGAAACCAAAGTCCAAAGCGTTTCTCACAGTAAAATGTTGGAACTACACCACTTCATGTTACCCGAAAAAATGAAACGTGCTTTCATCCTGAAGGAAACTGCTGCATCACACATTTCTTTGCCTAATTGCCTGTTGTGGATGTCACAATCTGTGAATGAAGACCTTTTTAAAACTATGTACAGTATAATTACCACATATACATGCACGGCTAATCCAGTTACAAAGAAAACATTATTAGAGGTATAAAGTACATTTCTCAGTTGCTTCTAAGTCTTCACTGAATTATTGTTAGATATGATGCATTAATAAAGATTTGATGCTGCCGGGTTTTGACTGAGAAGCAGATCTGTACATAAAAATATACTTAACTGTTAATTAACTGCTTGTTACGATTTCTATGCCGATAAATCCACCACACAAGAAAAAAATTAATTGCTTATTATCGCTTATTTGGTGAAGGAAGTGGCTTGTTTTGGGCTTGTTTTTCCAGATCATGTTGCTTGTTTCTCTTGCGAGATCTGCAACATTGCAATTGGTGTTTCACCCACCTCTTAGCACAGAGTACTGTCATTTTTAAAAGAACATTATTAACCGTTCTTTTATTATGTTCTAACCAGTAACCTTTTGGAAAGGAGGCTGAGGATCTTCTGAACTGGAGCGAAAAAATACAGTTTTTCTTCATAATAAACCGAAATTAAAAATATTTGTTTTTAGTCCCTGATTCAAGGCCGCCACATCTTGATTTTATTTTTAAAATAACTACAATTACTGCATGATTGTATGTGAGCTAACATTAAAATGTAAACTTCAAACCTTTACACCAGTTCTCACATTACCTCTCCATCTCTTCTTTGTGTTATATGATGCATTATGAGTGGGTTTTTTTGTCCTTGTTTTTTTTTTTTTTTTTACTCTATAGCCAAGGGAACAATGCATTGCATATGCTGTGCTGTGCTTCTGCAATGCCACCCATCTGGAATCTGTTGTTCTGGCTGATGGTGTCTTGCCTACTATTAACAAGTAACATGATATGTGCATTTATATGTAAAGTATCAACTTTCTTCATGGTAGAGAATACACTTTAGTCTTGAGTTCTCTAATGAGTCAAACTTTATATCTGTAAAGGCCATGAAACACTAGAGTGAACATGCAATTTTATTTAATGATGCTGTAGGGGTATCATTTGTTATATACATATCCAGTGAGCGCAAAACATTCTTACGAATTCCCCTACTTTCTGTCTAAAAACAGTGCTTTCTTTTAGAACAGTTTACTTGAAGAGGTGACATGCCCCCATGTTCCTTGTGGAGGGTGCTCAGCATACTGAGTCTCACTCAAACACTCTGATTTATTCCTCGTTGATTAACCATGATGAGAAAGCAGTGAATACAATCTCCTCATTCACCCGATTCCCGATTGTGAGCTGGAACACTCAGGTGACACATGACAGATGTCACATACAGTATTCTTGGTAAAAACTAAAAGCTAAACTCCTCAGAGGCCTGACATTTCTCTAGCAGGAACCCCACAGTGATACTTCTGTGTCACTGATAGTCTATACACTCTCTCACACTTCTTAAATAGGAAAATATTTCTTTGTGAACATCCATTGTTTTATTGACTTTGTGTTTTCACTGACTATGTGTTGTATCTAAGATTATGTTAGCAGTGTATCATCCAAAGTTTGATAACATGTAATTTAGTTAACCCTTAAACCCATAACTGGGACCTTATTTCACCCCCTGTACCTCATCCATTTTTTGGAGTTGTGCCCACACCTCTTTAGTATTCCTCAATTTTTTCTCTTATAAATAGTGTAACACAAGAAAATGCCAAACTTGCTGATCCATACGGCAACCAGGCCGGATCAAACACCCTGCGGATCTGCGTGGCGAATGCTTGGAATGAAGCACAACAGGTCTGTTGTCCCACATGGCAGTTCGCCATTCACTGGACCTTCCGGTGAGGAACGTGATGACTGTGACTCCGATTGAAAAACAGAGGGCTGTGACGAGAAGTACAAGGAGCATTGTGAAAGAAAGGTGCCACAAGAGCCTGCCTCACCTGAGAACGGGGCTGGAGGATTGAGGCAGAGCTCGGAGCGTCCAGAAACATGGGGAACCGCCGGAGCCGGTGAGGGCGCTTTCTGGGTGAGACCGGTATCGGAAGGCTGGCGGAGTTGTTGGATGACAGAGGCGAGCTCAGCGAGCTGCGATGCCATCATCTCAAGAGGCCGGTTGAAAGCAAAGATCTGATCCTGCTGACATTTCAGTAAAGCTACCAGCTGAGACAGGGCGGAACGAATGGATTCCTCCAATGGGTCCATCGTGGCTGTATTGTTTTGTCACATGGAGACAAAGAAACCTAAGAGCAGAGGAACAGTTCAAATAATTTATTTACAATAAATTATAACTTCAGCAGAGCCATGAGGAATCCTCCGTGACGCGTGCACCTGTAGGCGAGTGCACATGCAGTTGTGGTGAGGAGCAAATCCACGAGGAATCCTCAGCTGAAGTGCCGTGTGCGCAGAGAACAAGTGCACCACAGTCCCGACACGTGGGCAGAGATGAGCAACCAAAATAGATACACAAGACAGGACCAACTAAGGCAGAGAGAGCGAGGTTAGTTACTTGAAACTCAACAAACATCAACACACAACAACACTCAACAATCCAGCAAAGAACACTAAACAGAGTGGGGTTAAAATAAGCAGGAAACAAACAAGGAACAGGTGCTATCAGCCAGCTGAAAGTTCCCATGGAAACGCTGATTACGCATGCCGGTGGCACCTGAAACACATGAAGGAGAGAACATCAACACAATAAGAACAAACCGGCAGACTCACCGAGACCGTGACAGTACAAAAACAAAACAGCACATGGAGCATGAGTGTCCAGATCCAGACACAGACCGAAACTGAACCAGACAGGAAGTCAGATTCCAGACACCATGCTCCGGACATGAAACAAGACTGACCGAAGAGTGCATGGCGGTAACTCACAACCGGACCTGTGTGCTTACACAAAAACAGCACACGAAACACAAGACACACATGGGACGATAATCCCACGGTCCTGTCATACAAAAACCCAGACTGACAGAGTGACAGGACCGTGACATTAACCGAAGAGCTCATGGCAGTATATCATATATTCCTTGGCTCAAGACGATTCGAGTGCACACTTTGACGTCATTTTCTTTCATGACAAATTTTCAAAAACCTACTTTTTCGAACTCATCCTATGCCGTTTGTCCGATTTGCACGAAAATAGGCCTGCATCATCTAGAGGCTCTCCGACAAAAAGTTATTCAAAGAATTTTGATAAACCATACCGTTTTCGAATGGCGCTTCAACGAATTCGACGAAGAACGCGCAAAATTGAACTTGAGCCTGTATCTCCGCAACGCTTTGAGGGACTGGGATGAAACTTGGTTTGTGTCATCACCATTAGGCCCTGAGGTTACCTGCAGTGTTTTGGTGCACTGCCCCCTACTGGTCACAAGATATTAAAAAAGCACATTTTTGCTTCTATAACTTCTGAAAAGTTTGTCATAAAATCATCAAATTAGTCTCATTAGATTCAGTGGGGTATAGCGAGTCCAACAATATAAAAAATTCTTATGTCGGCCATTATGGATGTCGGCCATTTTGAATTTTCTGAAAAACCAATTTTTTTAACTAGTCCTAGGCCGTTTGTCCGATTTGCATGAAAATTGGCCTGCATCATCTAGAGGCAATTACAACAACAAGTTATTCACAGAATTTTGATAAACCATGCTGTTTTCGAATGGCACTTCAACAAATTTGATGAAGAGCATGCCAAAATGGACGTGAGGGTATATCTCCATAACGCTTTAGCATATTCATATCAAACTTATTATTTTTCATAGGCACCATGACTCGAGGGTGCCTGCTCTGCTTTGGAACAGTGCCACCTAGTGGTCACGAGATGTGAAAAAAGGACATTTTTGCTTATAACTTCTGAACAGTTTGTCATAAAATCATCAAATTGGTCTCATTAGATTCAGTGGGGTACAGCGAGTCCAATGATATGGAAAATTCCTATTTCGGCCATTTTGGACATCGGATATTTTGAATTTAGTCATAAAATGCTGTATTTTACTAACTACTTGCCGTATCATTACGAAACTCGGTATGTGTCTTTGGCACCATGCTCTGAATGGACTCAAAAAGTTTCGGGCAGCGCCACCTTGTGGTAAAAATTTATAATGCTATTTCTAAAAATGCGAATAGCTATTGACTCCTTTTGCCTACTGTCATGAGACTGGTCTTGATAAATTCCGTGGTTCATTCCGAGAACAATGATATGTCATGATCGAGCAAACTTCCTGTCCACCATTTTTAAATGTTTTGAAAACCTACTTTTTCAAACTCCTCTTAGACTGTTTGTCCGATTTGCACGAAAATTGGCCTGCATCATCTAGAGGCACTCACAACAAAAAGTTATTCACAGAATTTTGATAAACCATACCGTTTTCGAATGGTGCTTCAACAAATTCACAGAAGAACATGCAAAATTGAACTTGAGGCTGTATCTCTGCAACTCTTTGAGGGATTGGGACAAAACTTGGTAAGTGTCATCACCATTAGGCCCTACGGGTACCTGCAGCATTTTGGCACTCTGACCCCTACTGGTCAGGAGATAGCAAAAACAGATTTTTTTTGGCTTATAACATTTGAACACTTTTGCCAAAAAATAATGAAAATTGTCTCTTTAGAGCAAGTGCTGCATATTGAGTCAAGCGATACCACATTTTCCTATGTCGGCCATTTTGGATGTCGGCCATTTTGAATTTAGACATAAAATGCTGTATTTTATGAACAACTTGGCATATCGTTACGAAACTCGGTATGTGTCTTTGGCACCATGCTCTGAAGAGACTCAAAAAGTTTCAGGACAGCGCCACCTTGTGGTCAAAAATTATAATGCTATTTCTAAAAATGCTAATAACTATTGACTCCTTTAGCGTACTGTCATGAGACTGGTCTTGATAGATTCCATGGTCCATACCCAGAACAATGATACCAATTATGTCATGAGTGAGCAAACAATAATTGGCTTGACCATGGTATCGCTGCTTGCAGCTATATTTATTATTATTATTATTATTATTATTATTAAGAAATCCTATTGTCTCGTATAGCATCCCATGTTTCTTGGATACAGTAACATTGTGACATAAGTTCATGTTAATATTAAGGCACATATTACTTTAAATCTTAGATTCTGTTATTGTGACTTAATTTACATTAATAGTAATTCATGAATTAAAAAGTGTTTGTGTTGAAAAAAAAACTAGCTTCTGTTTAAAGACGTTTATCTCTTTTAGAACTGGAAAATGTAAAACAAATCTTGTTGAGATTTTGTTTGTGTTTTGCAGCTCGTGCTCCTTTCCAGTCGAATCGCAAAGAAAAATGCAAACAAATGTGTCCTTGCCAGTCGAATCACAAATAAAAATGCAAACAAATGTGTCCCCACTCTAGATATATGTCCACTGAAGTGTGGATGCAATCTTTGTTTATTAAAATATAGTTGCAACTGAGTGGATTAAAACCTTTAAAATTCTTATTCAAGGGGCAAAATGTTACCTCTTGACCACTCAGTTAGACTCACAAAAGCTGCGCTGATTGATGTACTTCTCCACTGACCAACATCTCATGACTGAAAGTAGCAGACGTAGAATTAAAGTTATCAAATTTATTATGTGAAATATTTATTTTAGAGCTTGAATTGATCATCAAAACTAACTGTTCATCAAAATAGACAATTTAAAAGAATCTTTTACGAGCACTCCTCATTGCTGTGCAACTTCAAATTAACGTCATGTAAGAATCTCGCGAGACTGACGAGAGAGTGATCCCATCTAAATAAGACTCTGTAACTAGATAACAACTTGAGAAGACGTCACTGAGTTAAGTATTACAGTTTGTCTCTTTGAATTTAGCACGAAAACTTGCCATGCACAGAACAACACTTGTGTTTGTCTTCCACGAATGCATTGAATGTGCAATGATGTGATGAATATTAGCGTCTGTCTGCCGTGAGCCCGCAAATGCATTGCAAGAGTTGTGAAGAATGTGATCTGCTCTATGAAGGCGGTGTATTTGGACACAAGCAGGTATGAGAAATGGATTATACCACAATAAATGCGATCGTGATCCTGCAAAGACGTGATCACAAGCGGTTCACTTCTGCAATTTGGTACGATTGCGTTCATATCAGCATCGAACCATAGCAGAGTTCACATGAACCATAACCCAGACCACCCTTTCAAGCGGACCCCCACACCCGAGTTTGGAAAACTGCAAACTTCGATGTAATTTGACCCCGGGTGCACACAAAAAGTGCTAGTGAGAAAGCACACTGTTGCCGCTGTCCATTCCAGTGGTTCTGACCTGTGGGAAAAGTGACGTGTGAGGCCTATGATGTTGAAACTAGTAACTGGCAATCTTTTCTTTTTCTTTTTGTTGTATGTCAAAACAAGCTCTTCTGGTACCATGGTTCATTGTATGATTTAATGGACATAAACATGCTTGGCTCAATATATAACAATCTTCATTTGTGTGATACGAGCAATATTACTGTCCTGAATTTAAAACTATTAGGTTATGAAGTTCACCACTGACCATTGTTTCCACTGACAGGTTCTAAGGCAACAATTTACATCAATAACATTTCTGCGATGTTTTGGGCACAGCATTTAATAATGTGTATTACAAATCTTTGATGCTTTGATATACAGTTGTGCTCAAAAGTTTGCATACCCTGGCAGAAATTGTGAAATTTTGGCATTGATTTTGAAAATATGACTGATCATGCAAAAAAACTGTCTTTTAAGGATAGTGATCATATGAAGCCATTTATTATCACATAGTTCTTTGGCTCCTTTTTAAATCATAATGATAACAGAAATCACCCAAATGGCCCTGATCAAAAGTTTACATACCCTTGAATGTATGGCCTTGTTACAGACACACAAGGTGACACACACAGGTTTAAATGGCAATTAAAGTTTAATTTCCCACACCTGTGTCTTTTTAAATTGCAATTAGTGTCTGTGTATAAACAGTCAATGGATTTGTTAGCTCTCACGTGGATGCACTGAGCAGGCTAGATACTGAGCCATGGGGAGCAGAAAAGAACTGTCAAAAGACCTGCGTAACAAGGTAATGGAACTTTATAAAGATGGAAAAGGATATAAAATGATATCCAAAGCTTTGAAAATCACACAGGCTCATTGAACCAAGTTTAAACTTGTTTTGCCGATATTTCAGAAAAGGACCCACATAGTTTCCTCACTGTAAACTATAGACATTCCTTTTCTAAGAAATTTTATTAACATTAACAGACATTATTACACTCTATAAAGCTTAAAAGATTATTAAAACTGCAGCGCGGCCTATTTCCACCATTTAAATCTGCTGCTCGAAAGAACCCGGAAGCGTGGTTTCCTGCAGTCTGACGTCAGAGTAATTTCATCTATAGATGTCATAACTACACCATTCAAAAGGCCTCTAAGTTTCTCCATTGACAGCCATTCAAAAGTTCTGTGTAAAACTTCTGCCAAATGGAATTTTTGCCAAACATAAATTATTCATTATATTATAGCAGATGTTTTATCATTGACCAATCTAGTTTTTTTTTTTTTTTTTTTTTTTTTTACTTTGAATTTGTTCCTGGTTTTTGAGACTTTGTGTCTTTGCCTCTGATATTCTGTTCGCTGATCAACTGACCCTTGCCTGTTCCTGTTTTGATTCTTGCACTACGTTTCTGTGGATTGTTTGTTATTCTTCATTAAAGTCACCTAACCTGCACTTACATCTGTCTCAGTAGTCATCACTGACACACAACCAATTTCACATTCTGAACTACTTGAAATAGTGTAGTTTTGCAGATGCAAAATGAAACTTATGTCATTTACTCACCCTCTTGTGAGAAACTCGTTTGACTCTTTTCTGTTAAACACAAAAGGAATAATTTATAACAAAATGTCGAAGCTGCTCTTTTCCATGCAATGAAAGTGAATGCTGACCATGGCTGTCAAGTAAGATATTCAATGCAAGATTTACAGAGAATAACAACTTAAATTTCTATCTTTTGCTAACAATGAAATTTTCAGTGAGTTCCTCATACAAAGCTTTTATATGGCATCAGACTTGGAATATAGGGCATAGGACTACTTTTATTATGCTTTTATGGTGATTTTCTTTTTCTTTTTTTTTTTTTTTTGTCCTTTTGTGGAGTTTGTCAACCCCTGTTTACCAGCGTGAACTGATAATGCAGTTATGTTTTGATTTGTTATAGTGGTATGGTTCGTGTATGCCTTTGTGTTGAGGACACAAAATAAAGACCCATGCTAGAGGTAAAAGAGAGCACATCACATGCTCAGCTCACAACATGTCACGTCTCAGAAGATTTTCTTTTCTTCTTTCTCTAACCTTTCTATCTTCTAACCATTTCCTGGCTGCCCATTCTGAGTGCAACCTGCTCAGTGTTTTTTTTTTTTTTTTCTTTCACAAGTACCTTTCTGAGAATTGAATTTTGATGGATCCTTTTGGAGGCTCATACATTACTGATACCCTTTCTCAACCCCTGCAGTCAATGCTGAATGGGCTCCAAACAGCTGTCTCTTGTATTGAATGAACACAGGCAGAATTTGTAATTTTTTTTACCCTCACGGCTCTGTAGTTGCCACAGTTCTCTGTGTGGCATAATGGTGGAGAAAACTCTCTATCAATTAATGTGCTGAAACATGCACTATAAAGCCTCTACAGTGCAGCGTACCCCATGCTTGGGTGTGAAAAGTCCTAAAGTTGTTTTGGTTTAAAAGTCTCTGTAAGACTTTGCCCATTACAGATATTTTGTTTTGACTGGGCATTTTATATTTTGATGAAGGTCTTTTACTCTGTATTCATGCTTTCTTCCAAAAAGTGGGTAGTGTTTTAGGATACATGAAAAGATTTTTCACTATTTGTATTATAATACACAAACACTGTTTATGGTATGATCCAATAAGGTAATATCCAAGTTACCCATAATTAATTATTTTGTCAGTATTTAATGTACTTGCCATCATTTCATTCCACACCTGCACTGTATCACTTTTTCTCTTCCGTAAAACTTAAAATGAGATGTTAGGCTGAAAGTTAGGGAATGAACCTCAGTCACCGTTCACTTTCACATTTGTGAATGATGTTGTTGTTTTTTTTTTTTTTTTTTTTTTTTTCCTACTCTGTATGTTGTACAGAACTCTGCCATATCGTCCTTTCCATGTCTTTTCTACCCACCATTATGTTTAAGGGGCCATTCACACATGTTCCTGTGTCTATCTCAGCTGGTTTAAAATTGTTTTCCTATGTAAATATGAACTATATATAAACAAAATGGCACTATATATACATATATACATGCTTTTTTCTTCTTTTTTTTTTTTTTTTTTTTTACCAAGCTGTGCTTAAAGTATTTTATTTATTTATTTATTTTTTAAACACATCTCAAAGATACCTGCATTATGTTCCATTTCATTGCACTGCAGTAAATGCCCCTTAAAGTTTCTACCACAGTCTAATTTTTGAACTTGTCCAGAACAAAATAAAGCCGATTTGTGTGTGTGTCTCTCTCTCTCTCTCTCTCTCTCTCTCTCTCTCTCTCTCTCTCTCTCTCTGTGTGAATTTGTGAGAGATTTTAACATTTTCTCCAAAGATTCTTTGCAATGCTTCAATACTTTTCAAGTTCAGAAAGTACAGTTGTGAAGTACATTATAGTAAATTCATTCAATTTCAGATAAGAGCCATATTCCCCTCAATTCATTTTCTTGCATTTCGACTTCAAGGGCTTTCCAAGAAAACTGTGCAGCTCAGTTCATCATTATATTGTTTTAAAATATCAGTATTCAAAACCTGTTGGTCCTCCCAAACAGCTTCCACTTTTCTGGTAAGACGTACCACTAGATGTTGGAACATAGCTGCAGGGCAACGTGGTCTGGCTCAGAGCAGCATTCCAATTTATCACAGGTTTTCAATAGGGTTCAGGTCTGAGCTTTGTGCAGGCCAGTCAAGTTTGTCCACACCAGACTCAGTAAACCATTTGTATGGACCTCACTTTTTGCACAGGGTCATGCTGGAACAAAAAACAACCCTATTGTAATAAAAATATTAGCGTTGGATTCGAGTCCACCTTAGTCGAGTCTGGATCAAGTCAGAGTCTTTAAACAATCGAGTCAGAGTCAAGTCCGAGTCCGAAAGGGGCCGAGTCGGACTCAAGACCAAGTCCATGACAGGCCGAGTCCAAGTCGAGTCCAAGTCCGAATGAATCCGTTCATGAATCTGAAATCAAACATCAATTTGTAAACTCAACATCAATATTTTAAGCTTATTTGAACTTTTACAACGAAGAAAACACAATTGTTAATATAAATGTAACAAAAACACCTAAATATTTTATGATTAGTTTCCTGCTGAACAAACTTCAAAGTGGTTTCAGAATGAAAGCATATGCTTTAGGTGTATGAAGACAAAACTGTCCTTCAACACACTTCTTATTGCGTTCTTTTGACATTTCAGTTATTTGTCACTTTTACCCCTCCACTCAAACATAGACTAAAGAAAGTGAAAACTGCGTTAGTCATTAAAACCAGAGTTATTATTGTTTCGTATTTTAATTTTGTTTTTATTTCTACTTCATTTTCAATTTGTCCTTTCAATTTAATTTAGTTTTATCTAAAATGATCCCTATCTAAAGAAATAATATATGCTGAGATTTCTTTTTTTGTCTCTATATCTGCCGACTGGTTTGGGAAAATAATGAGTCAACACAGTAGTAATTAGCACTCGCTGAGAAGTTACATCTCACGACTTGACTGCAAATGCTACATCCGAAAACACTGGTAAAGCCCACTGCTAATATTATGGCCATTTAACATGGACATGATTGTTAATTTATGATGATGCATCTGTGTGTTATTGTTTAAAAAAAAAAAGAGGAAACATAAACATTTATTTAGTACTCCCTTGAAGAAGCTGTTTGATTACATTCCCTTGGTTCTAAAAGGATTAGTTCACCCAAAATGAAAATTCAGTCATTGTTTACTCACCCCTTTGTTGTTATAACTCCATATGATTTTCTTTCTTTTTCTTAACACAAAAGGAGAAATTGTGAAAAAAAAAAAAAAAAAAAATGTGCTAGGTGTTGTCATATGGTGATCACCTCTTCAAGCTTCAAAAGAACACAAAATTATGATTCAGAAGTCTAATACATTATTGGATGCGACTCTTGTCTTGTTCTGAAGGAATACGGTAAGGTTTGGTGAGAAACAAACCAAAATCTGTTGTATTATTAAGTGAAACTCTTCACCGACCACTGATCTCCTGTGCGTGTTCATGAGACAGACTGCACATGAGCTTTAGAGTTACTGGCATGAGAGCAAACCCTTTAATGTGGTGTGTTGCTTTCTCTATGATTAATGACTGTTTGTGTAATAATTGTTCATGAGTCCCTGCTTTGTCCAGAGCTGTGAAGCTGCCCACTTTTCTTTCCTTTCTTTGGTTTCCCAGCATCTTCTGCAGATTTGAGTTCTTCCCAACAGCGGCTAAATGATACAGACATCCAGCTTTTGACTCTTAGAACAATTGATGGACACATACACAACTATTACAAAAGGTGCAAACATTCATAGATGTTCAAGAAGGCAACACAAGAACCAAGAACCAAGGGGATGCAAACTTTTGAACAGGATTATTTGTGTAAATTACAGTACATTTAGTGTAATGTAGCTTTTGAAGGGCAGTACTACATAAAATATATAATCTTTTATCTCTTATATTTGCAACATTCTGAAAGCATTTGAAAATGTATAGGCCTAAAACAAAAGGGGTATGCAAACTTCTGCAATATATAGTTTGTGAAAGTTATATTTTATTTTATTTTCTGTTTTTCAGTATTTAACCTCATTTTAGCCTTTTTTAATTGACAAATTCCACATAACCTATTCTATCCATATAATTTCATATTTCACTGTGTAATTATGAGTAGACTTGTCATGCCAGGTACACATTTTAACACAAAATTCACAACAGTGGAACCTAAAATTCAAAATCCAATCCCCACATCTCAACATTTAAAGGAATATTCCGGGTGCAATACAAGTTAAGCTCAATCAACAGCATTTGTGACGTAATATTAATAATTGATAATTATATTTTCATTACAGTCTTACAGTGAGGCACTTACAATGGAAGACAATGGGTACATTTTTGGAGGGTTTAAAGGCAGAAATGTGAAGCTTACAATTTTATAAAAGCACTTACAGTAATTCTTCTGTTAAAACTCATGTATTATATGAGCTGTAAAGTTGTTGAAATAGTCATTTTTACAGTCATTTTAGGGTTTTGTTGACATTACATCGTCATGGCAAAGAAGTTGTAAAATTGTCTATAACTTTACACAGATGCGGTTAGTAAGTGATTTTATAACACTAAAATCATGTTAACACACATATCCTTTATGTCTTGTGTCTATACTTTTGAAACAGTATTTTAACATTTACAGATTGACCCCATTGACTTCCATTGTAAGTGCCTCACTGGAACACAGATTTTTGCTTTTTTTAAAGAAAAGGAGGGACAAGTCAAAATAAGTTTTTGTGATAATCAATATTATGCCTCAAATGCTGTCGATTGAGCTTAACTTGCATTGAACCCGGAATATTCCTTTAAGTGCTTGTACTATGTTAAAAGTGCAGTTTAGCTGTCTGAATGTGACAACTGATTTACATCCGTGCTCGTGGGGAAAATGAACATTCAGAAAACATCCCACTTACATTTTCACGTGTTCTCGTTGATTTTTACATTATTTTGGGCATTTGTGCTGACTAACAGAACGACACAGAGCACAAGCGCTAAGTGCATGACGTCATTGCCATGGTAACCAGAAACATTTCAGCTGATTTGCTGAAGACTATAATAGATGTATTGTCAAATCAACGTGCGACACAGCAAAACTGATTTTCTTCTCTGCAAAGGATACCAGAGACAATAGCGAGAAGGACAATGAGGAGATTTAATTTAAGAAGAAAAAATCAGTGACCCTACCAAAAACCGGGACTGTCCTGTGTAATAAACTGGGACAGCTGGTCACCCAATCTTTAATTAAATTATAAACAAAATATTTCGCTGCCCAAAATAACTTCATATTTCACTGTGCATTTTAAGCAGCTTGTCAATGCTTTTAAAATAGAAAAACAATGAATAGGTGCTGTTTATCAGAGTTGCAGTCTGCTTTAGCTATATAAAAAAAATAAAAAATAAAAATTCCAGACTATTTAAAAAGTTACAGTTAATTCATCAAGGACCAGTTTAAGTTGACAACACTGCGTGGACCACAAGAGACTACAGATGCCTACATGTGTGGATACATTATGCCAAAAAAGACATAATAGCCCAATATTAATAATATTTTTCTGAATTTTTATTTTTATATGTTGTTTTAGTGAACTGTGAGAGACATGATGTGGGTGACTTGACTTAATTAAGTTCTTAACCATGATGAAACCGCGATGTGAGAACCGCCTTGACTTTACAAATGCCGCGTGTGATTTTTACCAGTTGTCAGGTCCCGTGCCATGTGAAACTGCCTTGTAGTTTCTAGTACATTGGCTGCATACCTGTCTTTATGTGTTCTTCATGCCAGCCACCTCAGTAATCAATGTTATACAGCAGTCTCCGTAGTAACGTTCAAGCATATTGGTTGACTTAGTATGCCGCTCTACAGGTGTGTTTGCTCAACATGGTGAAACAAACTCTGGCTACGTCTACGACATCAGGGGGTGCTACAACTACTTGCAGACAGAGTGTCCATTTATTTCTGTTTTGTTATTTTTATTTATTTATTTTGTTAATTGCATCACAAATCAAATGCCATGGACTCGGCTGGAGTCCCAAAGGCTCGAGTCCGAGTCAAGTCCGAGTAAAAATACATCAGAGTCCGTGACAAGTCCAAGTCCATTAAAATTGGACTTGTGACTCGAGTCCGAACTTGAGTACGACAACTCTAAAAAATATTTTTCTAATTGCCTGGCTGTGTGCTTGATTTTATGCATCTACTGTACTTGTAATGGGTATAGCTAAAATAGCCAAATATGATAAACAAATGGAGGTGTCTACTTATGTTTAGCCATATTCATTGTATAAATGAAAAGATACTTGAAGGACCATCTGGGGTTGCTCAGATTGCCACACTGGCGAGATCATTTGGAGAACCTCTAAACATCCTTTCAAAACGACAGCTCTCTGAGGAACAACAAGATGGAACCCATAAGTTCCTAGAACTCGATACAGTCAATGGCCCTACCATAAACTCATCATAAAGGAAAAGCTTTGAGGCACTTGAAATATAAATACTGAAGTTCATGGAGCACACAATAGCAATTTTTGAGGTCCTTTCTAAAGGCTCGGTCACATTTACCTTTGCACTGCAAAATTCTGCGGGAAGATACCATGGACGGATGTTGAGCGTGTATGAAACCAGCAAAAACGAATTGCCAAGCAGCCTCTTTTTAATGCTGCACTTTATACTCTGGGAGAGCAAAGTTAAAAAAGAAACTCACTGCTAAAATTATATCCATGTTTATTGTGAAAATTCAGTTTAGCTGTGTACAAAGCACCGCCCACACAAAGGTCACTGTCAAAACCAAGCAACTTCCTATTCGTCAACGCGGTGGAATCATCTATCAAAGTTCACCAAACTTGAACTCCACATGAAATCCGCGAAGGCAAACTCTTCGCCACCGGAAGTCCATAGCACGAAATTCAAGATTGCTTGTATTCCTATTGAGATGACTGTATTTCGCCTGCAGAGTTTCGCCGCGTGAAGGTAGATGTGACCATGCCTTAAGGGGTCTCTAGAGGTTCTCCAGATGATTCCGCCTGTATGGCAACCTGTGGAATCTCAAAAGTATCCTTCCATTTTTTACAGTGATACATCAGTATTTTAAAGTTATATGCATATGTTGTAAATGAAGCCAAACCTTTCCTGTCTTGACCTTTTTATTCATGCCATTAATGTCTTTTATAGCCCAGTCTAGTTTTAGTAGATGTTTGCACATATTGACCAACCATGTTAGGCTTTCAGTCTCAATTTTCTACCCTGTCCACTGTAAACTTACTCTTCAGGTAGGCTTTACTCTGCTTACACAGTAAAATAAGGGAGGCTTATTTCCATGTCAGGTTTGTCCTTTAACTATACTCCTGAGCGAGTCTCTCGATGCTACAAAAGTACGAAGACTCAGAGTGTCATTGAATTGACTGTCCCTGTCAGCCCTTCACACATATGCATACGGCTGCCATTTTGATTGATTCAGCTCTGCTCTCGGTCACAGAGAGGGAAGCTGTCTTCACCTCATTTGTCAAAGATAGCCCCAAGTGGCAGGAAAAGCTCTCTGTTGGAGGATAATGGTTTCTTAAATACTGGACCACATTTTGCTTTCACTCTGCTGGCAGCAAGATACATCTCTCTGTCTCCAGTTGATTACGCATAAGAGAGAAACAGTGAAATATGGTTGTGATTCAACATAAAAGCATTCAAGTCTATAAATCATTTATGCGAGGCTGCAATTACATAGTTGGTTCTAAATTTTTCTGTTTTTGCAATAAATCCAGAACATTCGTTTTCAGATCCTCATCACTGAAGTTGCCTCTACATTGGAGTAAAAAGGTGGTTTTTAACCAGTCATACTGGCACATCTTGCAAGTTCTACATAATAATTTAAAAGAATTTACAACAAGCAAACTGTTAAAAGTAGCAGATATATTAGTGCAATTTTAGAGAAGGATATAGCTGCAGGCAGAGCTCCAAAAAGGAGTGGCAGCTCCTAGGGCTGTCAAATAAAAATTTGAATATTCTTTGAATTTAAGAAAAATACGCACATTACGTGAATTTTGGATGTGTGCCAAGCACTGGCGATGACTTCAGACTGATCGCATTCTTACGCTAAAAAAGGCTAGATGATGTGCAACAAAATACAGTTTAACAGAAACCAGGGGTCTCGTGATGCATTTAAAATTTTTTTTTTTACTTGACACGGCATCTAAAAAAACAGTGTTCTGCACGAGATGCTGAATCCTCGCATTCTGTTCCTTTCTGTTTGAACAGCCCCTGACCAGGGATCATGAACTGCTTTACCACCGAGTTCAGCCGAATACCACTGCTATCTGGGAATAATTCTACCCTACATACAGCTGTTATTAATGAAAAACACTGTGGTATATCACTGTTATTATGAAGTTTTGAGTCTGTGGTAGTATATGTTGTGGCACCAGTGCAAGTGTAACACCATGTTAACACAGAACTGCCTATTGAAGCGTCTCCCCCCTCGTTTGACTTTTGACTTAAAATTTGAGAATATGAACAGACTAAAACGTAAAAACAATTTTTGTTTATGCACTTTAGTTTAAAATAGAATGTTTTTTAAACAGGAATGTTCTTTGCAATAATATAACACAGTGCTGTATGCTTATATGTATTAAATGCGCCCTCTTGTGAACTAAGGACATATCGTCAATTTAAAATCACTTTAAAATTCGAATTTAATTAAAAATTAGACACTTTTTAAGGTAAAAATTCGAATTTAGTTTCTCTGCCCAGTTGACAGCCATAGTAGCTCCATTCTGCCAGCAAAGATATAGGGAGCCTTTAACCTAACCCTTTCTCTGCCCTAACTTTGTGTTGAAGTGACACACCCTTTTGAATTTGACGCAACCCCTTTTTGGAGTAACCCCACCCCCTTCTGGGGTGGCCCCGCCCTCTTTTAGATATTCTTCCCCCATTTGGAGATCCATACCTACTTGAAATTTTTAGCTGAAGTGTGTTATTTTTGGGACACTAGCGCCACCAAATGGAATTGCAATATATATATATATATATTATATATATATATTTTATTTATTTATTTATTTATTTTTTTCAATCAGCTGTTGATTGAACAAACAGATTAGCCCGCCCCAACTCACGCCATTGGTTTGGTCAATGTTATTGTGTCGGTATGGAAGGGTCGCTTAAAACAAACAGAGGATTTTTTTATAGCACCACCTAAAAGTGGCTTACTTACAGTTACAGTCTCTGCATATTAAGCTGGGATAATAGACAGGATTTCTGCACAGGAAAAAAGTTACACACTTTAAGAAAAGTTAATTTGTCAGTTAAGGCCACAACAAATTCTGCACCTGTCTTTTCATAATAATTAGCCATTCAAAACATGATATGAACATCAAACGGATTAATGAGTTGGATCACAAATTGTGACAGCTTCATGATTCACTATAATTATGATTTAGGACCTTCTTAGATTGCTTTGGTCGTGTACTTTGCTTTAATAAATTGTTCTGAAAATTTTCATTTCAGACAGTACTAAAGGTTACCAGAGTGATTTCCAGGTTCAACCTATATCAAAATCAAGAGATATAACATACATTCTTGATATAACAAAAGAATGTCAACATAAAACAACAATGACAACAGCTACAAGGCCTTATTTTTTATTAATTTTTTTTATTTGGCAGCAATCCACATATCTCCCCATATTCCACAGTAATAACCTTGTCTTAAACTGCCTTGGAATAGGGCTGTTAAACTGGGGATAAGAATAAAAGCATCTGAGACAGAATAGAGGGCTTGTCTGGTTATTTTTTTTTTTTCAACTTTTGATATACTGGTCCCTTCATAAGGACTCCTATCCAAACTTGCTGCATGCATCTAACAATTTAACAGTGTTTTGGTTTAAAGTATTGATACACACACGCAATTGCCTCTCAAGTGAAGGACAGCAACATAGATTTGGAAGTTCTAGTGCAGACAAGCAGTTTTGAACGAGGCTTAAATGTTGATCTGTTTCTCACCCACACTTATCATATCAATTCAGAAGACATATACTAACCCACTGGAGTCTTATGGATTACTTTTATGTGGCCTTTATGTGTTATGTTTTTCCATGTAATCCAAGTCTTCTGAAGACATATGACATGTTTTGGTGCAAAACAAACTCAAAAGTAATTTGTCATTGAAAATCTTTATGTCCGTTGTGTTTGTGAACACAAAGCAATTGTTCACAGTGGCACACATGTTCACTTAAGAACTTTCTTTGTTTTTTCTTTTTTCTTTTTTACACTAAACAAAACAAAGTTCTCGCATTAGCACATGAAACCATCTCCTTTTGTGTTTAGCAAAATAAAGAAAGTAAAATGTATTTGGAAGAATGAGGGTGAGTGATTTTCATTTTTGGTAAACTATTCCTTTAATTTGTTGACTTAATAATTCCTAGCTGTTTTTTTTTTTTTTTTTTTTTTTTTTTTAGACCGGTAACTATTATTTCTGCTGCCCTTGTTGAAAAGACCAACATAGTTGGTCACCGGGGCTGGTTGCACCAGCTATACGTAAGTTACAACATAGCCTAGTTGTGGTGTAAATGGGAACTAATTCACAATTTGCACTACTAAATATGTGAGCGTTGCACCATTAAACTTAAGTAGAACATAACCTTACGTACAAACAAAATATTTAAACCGTTAAATATTTTATGAACCCGTTCTAACGGTGCAGCTTTCAGGGTGCGTCGCCCAGTGTCAAGTTTCAACACATTCAAAATATATTTAGGATATTAAAATGAATAAATGTCTATTTTTCCAGCGTGTTGTATTAGTATTTATTATCACCCCTTATTTTAGATACAGTTCCTATATATTGTTATTTATACAGGGCAAATATACTATTTATCAAATCTACTTTTATTACGTATCATATTTTAATGGGGATTTAATTTATTACAGCTGACAGTTGAGAAAACAATGTTTGAACATCAACCTTAAATTGAAATTCAAAGCTTTTTAACAGTTATGTGTACAAATTTTAAGGCTGTGTATTGGATCAATACAGGTAAACATCATACTATGTGACTACGCATTACTTTACGGAGAGCTTACGACCTACTAGCAAAGTCTTGCCTTAAGAACAGGTGGTGCAACCAAATTAAGCACTGATTTAGTTACAAACTAACTAGTAGTTACTAAGCCTTTAGTGTGAACTTTACGTCCCAACTTTCATGAGACCTTACACACAGCTGGTGCAACCCAACCCAGAATATTTTGTATTTTAGTTACTGTTATGAGGTGTCCCTACCAGGCTTCTTAACAAGTTTAACCAGCAAGCTTCCCTTGGTCAATCAGCTTCATCAGAAGACCATGTTGGTTGACCAGCATTTTTCTGCCTATAAACAACAAGGCTACGATAGTCCACTACATAGACCAGCACAAAATCAGCACCAAACCAGCCCTAGCCTGCATAAACCAGCTAGCCCAGCATGGAAATTAAAACTGGCAGAGAAGTTCTGGACAGAGAAGTTCTGGTACATAGCAGTCTCTACCGCTCTCTCAGAGTACAAAATTAGCAAAGAGCGATTGGCTGTTCTAAGCCATTAAAGGGAGAAGAGACCAAGAAGTCTCTTGAGCTTTCTCACAAAATAAGTAAAAGCAACTTTAATTATACCATGGGAAACCAATGATTGTGCTGCTTATGATAGTTACAGCTGGCTTCTTGCCTAAACCCAGACTCTTCCACTAATGAAAGAAAGCCTCTATATCTGTCAGGCCTTTGTGCTTTAAATTGTGAAGGTGCTTGGTTAAACAACATGCCAGGCAGCAAAGCTCTCAGAGTTACTTCACATTTGGCCAACTAATTACACACTTGCTGACTGTTTAAGATCTGGAGCTGGAATTAACTGCAACAGAATTTAGTCATAAATGCAGAACTTTTAGCCTGGAAGTGGATAGGTGAAGTAATGCAGAATTATGCGGATTAGTCAGCTTGGCTAAACACAATGTAAGTAAAACTGGGTCTTGTCTACAAGGCCAAATACATTTTGTGATAAAAAAAAAACTACAGTTTATACACAGTAGTTTTTACTACTTTTTACTAGTCAACCAGTTATCCAGAAAAGTAGTCGACTAGTCAGACAGTGGGACAATGTTTGCCTAATGTAAATGGTACAAAAAACAAAAACAGTTATGCCCAACTCAGCGTGTTTCTGAGAAACTGTTGCTGATATGTGATGACTTGAACTTAGAATGCATATTACACACAAAACTGAAAAACTGAGTGAGGAAAAATCTGATCTGTCACTTTATGCAACTTTTGACAGTAATGACACCTACAGTAGATTGTTATTTTTTATTTTTTTTATATATATATATATATCAGTTCGTCTGGAAACAAAGTTGTCTTTACAAGGTATCGGGTTGTTAGAAAAATTGCTTTTGAGGATGAAATAATCAATGGATTGGCAGTTTGTTAGGTTAGTGACATAAAATCTTTTAAAGATATTTTGAGTTTTGTTTGAGGGACTTATGTTGCTTTTATGTGCTATCATAATTATCCTACTTCCCACTTCTGAAGTAGTAATTATGAGTATGTCACATTCGAGTGCTTTGTTGGATGACGGCAGGTTGATTCAGACATATTTTTGAGGAAATTTTATTTTGACACTGAAATACATATTTCTCAGTTAGCTTGCTGACGATAATGGAATTTTGGTCAAATACAAGCTTTTTTCATGTATCAAATGGTTGCTGATATACATAAATTAAAATAACCAAAACTGCAAGCACTAACAATTAGCTGTATTTAGAAATTATAAAACCTGTCATTGACTACAGAAATTGAACTCTTCTCTGCCATGTTGAAAGTTTATGACTCCTCCTCTCTCAGAAATTCAGGTATCAGAATTACCTCTGAGTTTCCCAGTCATAATTATGACTTGAGGGATTGTTCATGTGCAACTTCCGAGTGGGAAACTCATATCTACGATATGTACGATAGCACATGAAGGCAGCATTAGTTGCAAATAAACTACATATCCACAAGCAGAACTGTATATTTGTGTTTGTTTTCTTAGTAATGTCTGTAAAATAGTCTGCACTTATCTTCTGAACTGTATTGTGCTTATACTCTACAAATGTTCTACTATTTTCTGTGTTTTCTGTGCAATCTTTCTCAGAGACTATTCCACCATTATTTAAATTATATTTTTTTCCAAGGTCTATTGTTGTGGTTTAACCCCACCCCTAAACAGCACAAACTGTAGGAACAATACAATCTTTTGATTTATCTTTTTACAAGTCAGTCATATGGCTCTTCAGGTAAAACGGGGTTGTTCTTGGCCAGAATAAGCAACAAGATAGAATAGACCTATATAAAACCTCATCTTATAGTGTTCTCTCTCCACAATGAAAGCTAAACTGAACACTCCCAAGTCACCCACTACAGAGAACAGTAATCAGCACTTCAAACATTAAGGTCGGACCACTATATGGAGCCTCCAATATTGACATGTTCAGCATGTTACTGTCAGAAATCTCTGGTTGTACAATAAAGTCCATCTAATGACGGTTTCTTTCGGGGGCGAGTTCTATAATCTGCATCATTTCAGCTTGGTGGCATGAGCTATTTATCTCCAATCCCAAATGGTCTGTCTTGCAACTGAAGTTCCCCACCACTGAATGGGAAACTACATCAATTTCTTGCTCTTTGTGACACCAGAAGCTGTGCTGGGTCAATGTGAATCACAGAGTCGTGCGACTTGATTCCACCTACATGTTGCCTTCATTTTTTTTTATTTATTTTTTTTTTATGATTGTGCCCCACAGATTCTGAGACAGGGCATTGGAGAGTTTCATGAAGATCTCTCATACCATTCTCGACCAGATACAAGACAAAGTCTACAAACTGTGACAGAATCTATATAAGATTACAGGATACTGTATGCAGTATGGGGAGGACTTTTTGCTCGCTGACAAGACAAGAAGTTATTAAAGGAATAGTTCAACTGAATTCAAATTAGTTTTATACTCACTCTTATGTCATTCTTAAGATGTTTTTTTTTTTTCTTCAGTAGAACACAAATGAAAATATTTGTGAAGATTTTTTTGCAGCTTGTTCCATACAACAACAGTTCATAGTAACCATGTATGACAAGCTCCTAAAAGGAAAAACAAAACAAAAAAACACCAAAATGGCATCAATTGTGACATACCATTTTCGAATTCTGGACGCATATGTGGGTTATATACAAGCTTTGGCAGAGGAGAAGGTTATCAGTACACAAATTTCGATGAGGATTAGTGAACAATGACAGAATTCCCATTTTAGATTGAACTATTCCTTTAAGTCAAAACAGTCTAGTAAGATTTGTTGCTCTTGTTTTCTAGGCATTCGCAGGTAACTCCAATACAGAGAGTGTGGTTCGGCATGACCTGCAAAACCAAGTTGTGGCTCGTTACATGCGCATCATTCCTTTAGACTGGAGTGAAGAGGGACGGATCGGCCTCAGGTTCGAGATCTATGGGTGCCCTTATTGTAAGTTCACCCTGCACTGTCACATTCCATACAGATACAATCCAACAGCCACATTGAGGAAATAATAGTTATTTTGTGAGCAATGACAGCATCATTTGCTTTTTAGAGGCAACTGTTAATATGATCCTGGCAGCTGATAAGATTTGCATATTCAATACCCTGCATTTTAACTTATGTAAGCTGAACTTTATTACAGCTCGAACATTCGCTAAGCTCAGTACAAAAAATGCCATTTATATCTTTTCAAAGCACCTTGTCGTACTAAGAAAAAGCCATTCTAAGCTTTTTCTACACAGCATCAGTAGTGATTAATATGCAGTGCAAGATGGCAATATATATTCAGGAGGATCCCTGTACAATTAAGGGAAATTGGCTGACACCAGTTATTTTGAAAGACAAGGTCAGCTATCCATCTCATACTCAGGGCAAACCAAGTTTCCCCGCTTTGCACAGATATACTAAAGCATTTTTTCCCAAACTGGAGTACGTGTACCCCTGGGGTTACTTGAGGTGACAATGGGGTGCACAAAAAAATCTGAGATTTACCATTGTTTTAATTTCAACCCAGTCTAAAATAACATTCGAACAGAGTTCATGTATTTCTCACTGGTAAATAATAATTTTGTGCACCTTCAAGTAGAAACACCTAAATGGTCATGTCATAATTGTCAGATAAATAGCATGCATCTTTTATGGTTAAAAATGCATCTACTCATGCGTTGTGTATAGGTGCGCAACATATGGGATGCAAGTATCTTTCTTCGCCTGGTACACTGCAAGGTGATATTGCTAAGTGATAGCTAGTAAAATGTATACTTCACTGTTTTAACAGAGTCGCACATGTTAGTCATCAACAATATTATTTTGTTTATTTATTTGTATCAATCGCAGTTTGAAACGTAATTTATACTTAAGATTAGATGCATAGGGACTTTGATTCTGCTGGTATAAGTTCATAAGTTTTGATGACAGGTGTCAGATGTCACTGGTGCGGCCAAATAATTTTCCACATTCACATGCTGTAATTTTACTCGCGTTTTTGTTTTATTTTATTTTCTTGCATGATTTCTTTTACAGCAAATGAGCTTAACCTTGCTTATAGTTTAAAATGTGACATAAAAAAGGAATGAGCTCACAGCGCATATACAGGTGCATCTCAATAAATTAGAATGTCGTGGAAAAGTTCATTTATTTCAGTAATTCAACTCAAATTGTGAAACTCGTGTATTAAATAAATTCAATGCACACAGACTGAAGTAGTTTAAGTCTTTGGTTCTTTTAATTGTGATGATTTTGGCTCACATTTAACAAAAACCCACCAATTCACTCTCTCAAAAAATTAGAATATGGTGACATGCCAATCAGCTAATCAACTCAAAACACCTGCAAAGGTTTCCTGAGCCTTCAAAATGGTCTCTCAGTTTGGTTCACTAGGCTACACAATCATGGGGAAGACTGCTGATCTGACAGTTGTCCAGAAGACAATCATTGACACCCTTCACAAGGAGGGTAAGCCACAAACATTCATTGCCAAAGAAGCTGGCTGTTCACAGAGTGCTGTATCCAAGCATGTTAACAGAAAGTTGAGTGGAAGGAAAAAGTGTGGAAGAAAAAGATGCACAACCAACCGAGAGAACCGCAGCCTTATGAGGATTGTCAAGAAAAATTGATTTAAGAATTTGGGTGAACTTCACAAGGAATGGACTGAGGCTGGGGTCAAGGCATCAAGAGCCACCACACACAGACGTGTCAAGGAATTTGGCTACAGTTGTCGTATTCCTCTTGTTAAGCCACTCCTGAACCACAGACAACGTCAGAGCACAGACAACGTCAGAGGCGTCTTACCTGGGCTAAGGAGAAGAAGAACTGGACTGTTGCCCAGTGTTCCAAAGTCCTCTTTTCAGATGAGAGCAAGTTTTGTATTTCATTTGGAAACCAAGGTCCTAGAGTCTGGAGGAAGGGTGGAGAAGCTCATAGCCCAAGTTGCTTGAAGTCCAGTGTTAAGTTTCCACAGTCTGTGATGATTTGGGGTGCAATGTCATCTGCTGGTGTTGGTTCATTGTGTTTTTTGAAAACCAAAGTCACTGCACCCGTTTACCAAGAAATTTTGGAGCACTTCATGCTTCCTTCTGCTGACCAGCTTTTTAAAGATGCTGATTTCATTTTCCAGCAGGATTTGGCACCTGCCCACACTGCCAAAAGCACCAAAAGTTGGTTAAATGACCATGGTGTTGGTGTGCTTGACTGGCCAGCAAACTCACCAGACCTGAACCCCATAGAGAATCTATGGGGTATTGTCAAGAGGAAAATGAGAAACAAGAGACCAAAAAATGCAGATGAGCTGAAGGCCACTGTCAAAGTAACCTGGGCTTCCATACCACCTCAGCAGTGCCACAAACTGATCACCTCCATGCCACGCCGAATTGAGGCAGTAATTAAAGCAAAAGGAGCCCCTACCAAGTACTGAGTACATATACAGTAAATTAACATACTTTCCAGAAGGCCAACAATTCACTAAAAATGTTTTTTTTTTTATTGGTCTTATGATGTATTCTAATTTTTTGAGATAGTGAATTGGTGGGTTTTTGTTAAATGTGAGCCAAAATCATCACAATTAAAAGAACCAAAGACTTAAACTACTTCAGTCTGTGTGCATTGAATTTATTTAATACACGAGTTTCACAATTTGAGTTGAATTACTGAAATAAATGAACTTTTCCACGACATTCTAATTTATTGAGATGCACCTGTACATCCTTTCAAATTACCTTGTGTGAATGTTATAATACGTTAGAGAGGGGGTACGCAAAATTATGTTAAGTGTTTGGAGGGGTACGCCTCTGTAAAAAGTTTGGGAACCATTGTACTAGAGCATGCCATAGAGTCGATATTGTACATGAATTGTAAAACCAAGCAGAAAACAAATTATTAAATTGTTTAGTACAATGGCATTTATGGCAAATATCATCCATACTGATGCAAAAGCTATGGTTGTTGCATATACATGTTAACTTTTCTTAGGATGCTTTGGTTGCAGGATAAGGCCTTTTATTTAATTATTTTGTATTGACAGCTTTGGTTGATTGTCAATTGTTTGTCAGGTTTCAGTAATTGCTGATTTTAAATTGCCATTTTAAACCATAGATTTAAAAGATAAGGATTTTTAGATGTAGTGTAGTTGTCTCCAGTGATTTATAAAAACATCCTGAATATCATTTCTTAATATTATTTTATTAAAATTTGCCATTCCACTTACTTTGGTTTATTGGTATTAATTTTTCATTTTTATTTCAATCTAGCCTTGTACTTAATATATTGTAATTTCACCGGCAATGAAAGGAGACCAAAAAAAAAAAAAACAAATACGTTGAACTATCAACATGGTCTGCTTTGTGAAATTGAATGTACCCTTGACAAAGTAATTTCTTTCATTATATTAAGTGTTGCAAAAAAATAAATTCATTTAAAATCTCCATAAATTAATTTGAGAAGTTTCACATGCAATGAATATCTTAAAGGTGCATTCAGTTGTTTGGAGCCAATTTAAAAAGTTTTACACATTAACGAATGAATTGTGTTTTTGTGATGTTTGATCAGAATGGTGTACACTCACATGAGATGAAGACTGTATTCATAATAGTTTTCTATAAAAAAAGTGTTTAATTCTACATGGTGTGGGTCACCCCCTTCAGTGTCTTTCACCATGCTGAAATCACGTGACCCGCTGTGTTTCACTAAACGTCGAAGAAGAGAACCTTCGCGCTCATTGGCTGCCGCCTGTGTAGATACACTTGGCTATGCTTAGAACATTGCTGTTTGGTGACGCGAAGAGCAAAAAGAATCAGAATGAGCTTTATTGCCAAGTACGCTTACACACACAAGGAATTTGTCATGGTGACAGAACACAATGGAACATACTTATTTATCATGGTTTAGCAGTGGAGACAATGGGAGATCCAGTAGCTGTACTGCCGAAAAAGCAAAAAAAGCAACTTGATTTAAGCAAGAAGACAGAAAGTCCGGCAAAGGCAAAAAACTACAGTAAACATCGATAATGGTAAGGCATCTATGTCTTCATTCGTTTAGTGCAAAGTAGCTTGGCACAGTGATTGTAGTGGATTTTGTGTTAACCATGACGTTGGTTGCTTAGAAATAAAATTAGTTCTTCAAATACCTTATTCATGGACATGCTAAATTTGATCATCAAAAACTATTTTAATCTTACAGAATGTATTGCTAGATAATTGAGGTTTATTTTACGCTAAGCAGTTTTCTAATAAAGGTAATAACTGTCTTTAGAAAAAAACAGTCTCCAAAGATTATTGATACATGGGACAATAATAATCTATCCTTAACAGTAGAAGAATTTTCACTTGATTTCTGACATTTGTTTTTAGGCAAAGCAATTATATTATAGGAGTAATAAATAACTTTAGAAATTACCTCAAACTCCGACATTTTCCAGATGCAAAGGATATTCCAAAGCTAACAGGGGCAGCAGAGATGATCATGCTGATCCACGTCGAAAGATGACAGTATAGCGTCTAACACCACTGTAACATCGGTACTTAAAGTACACGAAAAAGAGCTATGCTAACACTAGCTAGAGAACTACTGCCCCTTTAACAGTCATGGAATCATCTGTCAATTAATCCCAGACCAGAAGGACTGACTTATATATTTTTTCTATAACACTATTCACCAAGTTCTCGCTCTTTCCCATTTGTATTTATTTATTTATTTTATTTTGGAGTAAAGATCTACTTTTGAGATGGATAAAACTCCAGACATGGTAGACATTTTTTTACTTCTATACTGCTCTTGAAATAATGATAGTGTACATAAACATGAAGCCTAGCTCTACACAATGTTTTTGTTTTTGACATGTATGAATGAAGCCTGGTAGCTTCTGATACGTATCATTCCTCAAACTGTTTTCCTCCTCATAAAGAGCCTAAGGGGGTTTGGCTGCAATGATTCTCCTATCAGAAAGTGTCTCATCCATGTTTTCTGTGCGCTGGTGAAACCTTTCATATTCTTTTGTCATCTAGTGCAGGTGATCACTTACACTGATACAGATGTACCGCTGCCTCCAAACTGATGATTACAAGAGCTTAGGAAGGAATAAACAAACCCAAAAGCATGACTACTGTGTGCATTTTCCATTTCCCTTTTTGGTTTGTAACTAGTAGCACCTAATAAACAGCAAAATAATAATTATAATAATTATAATAATTATAATTTCTAGAGTAAATAGTTTTCCTAAAATGCTTTAGGTCCCCCTCACCCGGAACTTGGACGTGTGGCTTGCGCTTTCCAATCCGTTGCAAAGATACATTTTTAAATAACACTAAGCTATAGAATGTCTATAAAATTATGTTTCCAGGAGAGTTGTATTCATGTTTTTGAGACGTTACAGACATAACAGCTGATTTTCTGTAAAGCTGAATAAATCATTCTTATTCAAAGTGATGTCCAGCATCATCCAATCACTGCCAACCATGTTAAAATAAAATCTAGCATTATACAATTCTGAATCTATGTACCGATTACCATTGTCCCATGTCTGCCAAACACGTTGTTTGGTCCAAACATCATCTGCAGCCTGAAACGAAACTTTTGGTTGGATTTTAGGATTGAATGCCCTTAGCCGCATAGAAAGCTATAGGATGCTTCCTTGCTCACTATTTAGTGAATGTCTTAACCTCCAGTGTGCTGTCTGCCTGCACTGGTCTCAGAACAGTTCAAAGTGCACCTTATTTTCATCCTAACACCATATAAAGCCTCTGAAAGCAACATTTTTTCAGCTTTTGGATGAACCCAGTTATTCTCAATGTGAAAATGCACAGGAAATATATAGGAATGCTTTTACTAATATTAATGAATAGAATCGTATTGCACAGAGATAACAAAATGAAACATAACAAAATGTATAAGCTAAATGACCCACAGATGTGTTAGTGTTGAAATTTATTCAAAATAACTAACATGTTTTATCTACTTTTGAGGAAATGCAGTGCCAGTGTCCACATATGTAGACATCATGTTTATCAGCGTGCTGACGTGTGAAAAATTATTTTTTAAAGTGCCATATCAGACTAAACTAGAGACACTGCTCTTTACAACCAAATAGGTTTCAATTAAAAAAACGTAAAGATATTTCTTACCAGAGGCACTTTTGTTGGCGCTGCGTCTGTAGGAATGCTTCAAGGAAACCAACAGCATGCTGTTGTGTCTCGTGACGGTGTGGCAGAAGTTAACCTTTTAAATGACAATCTAGAGTCTTGTGAACAGTTTTCAGTCTGTTTTTATTCATTTAAACTATGTGTTGCATATAGCGAAGCCAAAACACAAAGTCCACGCATGTGGATGCGGGGTCACACAAGGTTAATGGAGTTGTATTAATTAACTTAATGGAATATTTGTAGTTTAAATTTAACGTGTTACTCCACAGGACCATTTGCACACAAGAGTGTGCAAGTATTGATACACACTATTACATAATAAAATTGCATCTTGAATACACAGACCCCTTGGTCGCATAGTTTGGTGCATCCTGACCTGTCACTGACCTGTCATTTATCCTGTTACAGTTATCAACACATCCACGTTCCTAATTTTATTTTATTTTTTTTACTATCATTCATTCATTATTCCTCATTCCATTAATTTACACTGTCCTACAATGCTTCCTACCGCATTGAACAGATGTTTTACATATGATGCCTGTAGTAATGTGTATTTCATGCAAGCCAAGCTGATATAATTCACTATCGGTATCTTCATTGTATGTGTGAATTTCACAATGTGCAGATGAAATATAACACTTACAACAGTAAATACATCTTTTTGATCAAGTTAACGCTACACTTGTTATCTTGTTGTTGTCTTATGCTATCTTATGATTTATCAAGTAAAAACTACCACATCTTGAATGTTATTCCACATCAGAAACACATAACATTTGCATCACACTTTACTGGATTGCTATATTTATTGTTCTTGTCTTTGGCAGCGTCAAATTACGATTACATCATTACAACAGTCCTTTGGAAAATATTTGACCTCCGCTATATTTCAATGATTTAAATGTCAAAAATAAAATGAGAACAGATATATATATATCTGTTCTCATTTTATTTTTGACATCTGTATCTGTTCTACTATATTCACTCTCAGAAAAAAAGGTTCCAAACTGTACCTTTTCTGTCTCTGGGGTGGTGGTGACTCAGCGGTTTTCTGTCTCTGGGGTGGTGGTGGCTCAGCGGTTTAGGCTCTAGGTTACTGATCAGAAGGCTGGTGGTTCAAGCCCCAGCACCACCAAGATGCCACTGTTGGGCCCTTGAGCAAGGCCCTTGACCCTATCTGCTCCAGGGGTGCCATATCATGGCTGACCCTGCACTCTGACCCCAGCTTAGCTGGGATATGTGAAAAAAAAGAATTTCACTGTTTATGTATAATGTGTGATAAATAAATATAATAATTATTATAATTATATACCCTCAATAAGGGGACATTTTTGTACCTCTAATTAGATTATTCAACTCGTTTTGAGTATATAATTGTACCTATAAGGAACAGTTGTGTATCTTTAAGGCACAGTTTTGTTTCCAGAGGAACACAATATACAAATGTACCTTAAAAATACACAATAGTACCTTTAAGGTACACAATAGTTCCTTATAGGTACAATTACAGTATGCACCCAACCAGTTAAAAACTAACTAAATGAACAAAATAGTTCCCTATAGGGTACCACCCCAGCTACAAAAAAGGTACAGTTTGTAACCTTTTTTGAGAGTGTATACAGCATATAATATGGTTAATTTGACTGACGTTTCTATTTAGAATTTTAATCCAAATGGTGCTGACACTTTTCCTTATAGATTATTTTCAAGAAATAAATCTTTTAAAACACACATGAGGATCCACAATAAGCAATACAATTACAGTAGATGGGCATAAAAGCATGCAGGTAAGATGATAATGATCATCTTAAACCCTTTTCTGTTCACTCTGTAAATGGAGCAGCTGATCATTTGCAACTTAATTAGCCGATCTGTGTGTTCGTCCTACTGTGAGCACGAAGTAGTTTCTTTTCACAGAATTTAATTAATAAACTTGCATGACAAAACATTTAAGAACTGATAAAGCACCATCGGTCTCACTGCCATGGTTGTAGTTCCCTATCTGTCACTCACTTGACGTTGTGTCGATGTAGTGACACTAGGGGTCACTCTTGGGAGCCCGAGACACCTCTGGTCTTTGATAAAAGGCCAATGAAAATTGGCGAGTGGTATTTGCATACCACTCCCCTGGACATACAGGTATAAAAAGAGCTGGTATGCAATCACTCATTCAGATTTTGTCTTTGGAGCCGAACGGTCGATGTTTACTGAGCTGACTGTTCATTCACCTCTGCTGGATCTGACGGCGCATTTCAGCGGCTTCTCCCTCCTCTGCACTGGTGCACTGCAGAGAACGCCCCTGGGTGCTTCGGCAGAAATAAGAGAGAATATTTTTCTAAAAGAGTATATTTCTCTAAAAGAGCGGCACACACGGAACGTCTTTTTAAAGACGTGTCTTTTTAAAGATGCCTTTCCGTTTGTGTGTTATTCCTGGTTGCAGTTGTTATCTCTCAACTTCTGACAGTCACAGTCGCTGTCTTTTGTGTCTGGGCACGACCCACGCGAAGACAGCGTTCGTGGATGGATCATGCACTTATTGCAAGAACATGACCATGGCAACGTTACGGTCGTGGCTTGTTTTCGTAAGACCTATGCCCGCAGAGCACCACCACCTGGCGCAGGCACCCAAAGCTCCCATCCAAGGCCTGTAGGTTTACATCGTTCCTGACAGCTAAAGCCTACAGTGCCGCTGGACAAGCCACCTCCGCCCTGCATGCCATGGCTCTTCTGCAAGTCCACCAAGCCAATGTGCTAAAGGAACTGCGCGAGGGTAGTTCTGCCCCAGATTTGATGCAGGAGCTGTGCTCGGCAACCGACCTCGCTCTCCGGGCAATAAAGGTCACGGTGCGGGCGATGTCCACCCTGGTGGTCCAGGAGTACCACCTTTGGCTCAACCTGGTCGAGATGGGAGAGGCCGACAAGGCACGGTTCCTTGCTGCCCTCATTTCCTAGGTTGGCCTATTCAGAGACACCGTCGAGGACTTTGCCCAGCAGTTCTCGACGGTGAAGCAGCAGACGGAGGCTATCCGGCATATCCTGCCCCGGCGCGGCTCAAGATCCCGCACCCCGCCTGCTCATCACCAAGGGTGTCCCCCTGCGGTGACTGCACTGGCTCCGCCGCAGCCCGCCCCTTCGGCCCAGCCCCGGCATGGAGCCCACCGCAGGAAGCAGACGCCACCCGTCTCACGGCCGGCCACCAAGAACCTGCAAAAGGCTTCGAAGCGCCCCTGAGATGGGTGACCCAGGGACGATGAAACACACTGCCTTGGAGCTGGTAAGAAGACCACTCCATCCCTGGTAGAGGAAAATCTTTTGTTGCATTTTCATTTAATTTCGCCGCATGCCCAAGTGGCTGCGGTACACAACGGTTCAGCAAAAGAGTGGTTTCCTTGTTCCCTGGTTCACATACCTGGTGTGCACAGCTGTCATCATAACCACCGTCCACCATTCCATTCCTCATTCCGCTCCAGCGGTGGTCTCCCCGCCCCTGCGCGCCTAGCTGTGGCACAAATCTGCCCTCGATGTGACAGTCTCCATGGGTCACGAGGACAGGCCTCTTCCTCCCCCATCCCAGGCTGTTCCGGGGGTGGTGACAAGGAGCCAGTTAAGTGCTTTGATGTCCCTGAACTCAGCATGGCCACAACATGGCGTGGCATCTCAGGCTCCTCCCCGCCGCGAGGCCCCACCCACCGGTACGTCCGACGAGATTGTCTCCTTGGTCCCCCTCGCCCGGAACTTGGACGTGTGGCTTGCACTTTCCAATCCGTTGCAATGGCTGATCCGGACCGTCTGACTTGGCTACGTGATTCAGTTTGCCAGGCATCCGCCCAGGTTCAGCGGTATCCACTTCACCTCGGTGAAGGGTGAGAACGCTGCTACATTGCGCGCGGAGATCGCTTCCCTCCTACGGAAGGATGCGATAGAGACTGTCCCTCCGGCTGAGATGAAGAAGGGGTTTTACAGCCCCTACTTCATTGTACCGAGAAAAAAAAGGCGGTGGGTTGCGGCCAATCTTGGACCTGCGAGTACTGAACCGGGCTTTACACAGACTCCCGTTCAAGATGCTGATGCAAAAACGCATTCTAGCGAGCGTCCGGCATCAAGATTGGTTCACGGTGGTAGACCTGAAGGACATGTACTTCCACATCTCTATTCTACCTCGACACAGACCCTTCCTGCAGTTTGCATTCGAGGGTCAGGCGTATCAGTACAAGGTCCTCCCTTTCGGCCTGTCCTTGTCCCCTCACATCTTCACGAAGGTCACAGAGGCAGCCCTTGTCCCGCTAAGGGAAGTGGGCATTCGCATCCTCAACTATCTCGATGATTGGCTAATCCTAGCTCACTCTCGGGATGTGTTGTGTGCACACAGGGACCTGGTGCTCTTGCGGAGAAACTCGCTGCTGGCTCAGTACACGTGCTAACTAATCCCTGTACTGGGGTAGGTGCTCCACATGTGGTGGTTACCCATAGATAACCCCATGCAACGTATATCTTCACTCTCTATGAGGCACACAGTGGTCTGCCCATCACACATCTCCAGTTCACGTAACTCTGTTCAGCCAGTTGCGGCGTATCGTATAGGGACCCCTAGTGTCACTACATCGACACAACGTTGAGTGAGTGACAGATAGGGAACGTCCTGGTTACTTGCGTAACTGCCGTTCCCTGATGGAGGGAATGAGATGTTGTGTCCCTCCTGCCACAATGCTGAACTACCCGCTGAAATGGCTGGGACCTTGTCTCGGCTTGTCAGCACAAAACCTGAATGAGTGGTTGCATACCAGCTCCTTTTATACCCGTATGTCCTGGGGAGTGGTATGCAAATACCACTCGCCAATTTTCATTGGCCTTTTATCAAAGACCAGAGGTGTCTCGGGCTCCCAAGAGTGACCCCTAGTGTCACTACATCGACACAACGTCTCATTCCCTCCATCAGGGAACGGAGGTTACGCAAGTAACCAGGACGTTTTCCATGTTTCAAAATTGTAGTTTTGAAGTGAACCCTCCTTCAAGCAAGGGATTGTGGACAATATTAGTCGAAAAAGCGTGCTCGGATACACACTTTGAAAATCTATCGGAAATAGTAGACCAAAATTTGCTTCATGTGGTAACATCTTAATTAATTGGTTTTATTCAAGTTATACATTTTATTTAACATCACTAAATCAACCTGAGGACATTAGGTTCCACAAACAAAGCAAATTTTAAGGGTTAAATTAAGTTAAAATAGGGCTGGGCTTTTTTTTATTTTTTTTTATTTTCTTTTTTGATTAATTCGAATTTGCGTTTTTAATCGAGATTTAGCAAAAAATATTGCAAATGCAATAGTTACATTGTAAATCCACCAAAGGCTTAATAAGGAAGAGAAAAAGAATTCATAGCGCTTGTCTTAAAGTCGCACTAAGTTCTTGTTCATGTCGTCTTAGACTTACACTGACAACTAGTGGCCTGGATGCAGCATCATTCAAACGTAATAGTTTTCAGTTACTGATGCCAGTGTAAAGATTCACAATTCACAGTCAGCCTTGCTTACTTTAATCAGTTAGTGTAAGTGTCAAATAACAGGATGGTTACTGAGTAGTATTCGGCTGGTCATGTGAATCTAATATGGCAACCCCTATGTAGATAGAATAAAACAGCTTTTATAAGGTTACTGATATGATTGAAGTCTTCATTTTAATGTGAGTGGTCATGTTTTCCGACATATGTTTCAAAATTACAATTTATTTGTTAAGGATTACAGCTTTATAATGAGGAAAAAATTACTTAGTGCACCTTTAGTGCCGCTCCCGATCTGATCAACTGCACATGTGTGGCACACTCCAAATGAACATGACAGGTTAACAACACGGAGACTGATGAGAAAGATACCGGAAATAATCCCAATACGATTGTACACAATGTGATTGTAGCTCAGCTTCGTCCATCATGCAGGTATACACCGGCTTAAGACCATAACTTGCCTCGGCGTGCGCATGTTGATGAACGGTCACCTTTCTTTTCTTTTTACCCATAAAAAAAGCATTAGTTATTTGACAGTTATGGGTGCTTCATTTCAAATCATGGATAGACTACTGTATATATGGGAGAATCAAACATCCGTCACTCATTTTGCCATGATGATTCAGACAGATAGCTAATTATTGCTTTGTTCTGTGATGTGTTTCAAGTTTACTGCATCTATAGCCAACATTTGGTAGTTGAATTGTTATGATAAATTATTTCATATTGCTGCACTGCTCAGTGTGAACTGCTAGAATATACAGACAAATTGTTTAATATACAATGAGTACTTTCTAGATAAACTTGATAATTTATAGATATTTATTTCTAGATAAATTTCTAGATAGACTTGGTTTAGATAAAATTAATACCTACTCTGGCTAATAATTATTTTGCAGTTGTCTTATTCTATTATTTCTGAAGATCTGGGTTTATTAGATTTTAATTTACAGTATTTTACATTTACACTCTGTTGACAACTTTCCCCTGTGGTGCATTTGCTGCATTTGTAAATTTTTCTTGCACACCTTTGTTTCCTGTAATGAAAAGAACTTGGATTTCTCTGATCAGGTTGCCTTGTATTCTAATAAAGAACATACAATTTGAATCATGTTGGAGTACATTTAAAAGTTGAAAAAATCAAATTGTGAATCGTGAATCATCCAAAGGTTTGACAAAAATTGAGATTTAATTTTTTTTGCTATATCGCCCAGCCCTAGGTTGAAATAGCTCCTTAAGGAAACAATCACAGATTACCACTTTTTACAGATATTTTTTACAGCATTTATCAATCTTGGTTAATATTAATTTATAAATATACTACTTTTCATTGTTAGTTCATGTTTAATATTAAATTAACTCATGTTACCATACTACTTTATATTAAAGTGTTACAGTTTTAATACAAAAAGTGCATGGATATGTTGTGTCAACTACCCAGATATTAAAAAGTACAAAATACTTCTTTTTTTTTTCTTGTTACCACTCTTCAGACAAGGAAATGCACTGACTGTTGAGTGAAAATAAATAAGATGTGGACTAAAGGAATAGAGATAGTCCTTCTTAGGCAGCACAGAGGAAAAGAATAGAAGGTAGATAAGCAAGCCTGCAGTGGAGATGAAGCACAGAATGAGAATGGATGCAGTGCTCTGACCTTGTTGATCGGGCGAGAACGGATGAATGCATTCGTGATGGAGGTGAAGGGGATTGGCAATGGAGAGAGAGAGAGAGAGAGAGAGAGAGAGAGAGAGAGAGAGAGAGAGAGACTGGCCAGACACGGCACTCATACTCGTGCATTAGTGTAGTAATCAGTCCCCAGCAGGGTGCATAGGGAGAATCAAATTAATTCCATATGCAGACAGTACTCCAGACACACACACACACACACACACACACGCACAAACACAGAGACATAATTATGGTAAACACTACATACTACAGGCGTCCTCTGGTGATGTTGTGTACATGACAGATTACACTAATCGTAAACTCTTGCCCTTTTTGTCCGCGCAATTATAGTACTAGCACCATTTCATAATTCACACTGCTAATGGAAGCTGATAAATGCAAATTGATTGTACATGCCACAGGAATGCATAAAATACAGAAAAGATCCATTTAAATAATGAAAAGAAACATCTCAGACACTAAAGCTTACTTGCTTGCTGGTAACACTTGAACACTAGAGCTCAAAGGATATATTTCACAAACAATCATGTTTTTCCCGGATCACCTACAAGTACAGTTGTGGCCAAAAATATTGGCACCCTTGATATTTATGAGCAAAGAAGGCTGTGAAAAAAAAATGTCTTTATTGTTTATCCTTTTGATCTTTCATTCAAAATATTCACAAAAATCTAACCTTTAATTGAATAAAAAAAAAAAAAAAAAAAAAAACATAATTAAATACATATTTTTCTCCAAAACACGTTTGCCACAATTATTGGCACCCCTAGAAATTCTTATGAGTAAAATATATCTGACGTATATTCCCATTCATATTTTTATTTTTTTAGTACATCTGGGTGACTAGGAACATGAAATTGTTCAACCATGACTAACTATATCATGATATAAATATTATGTAACACACAAGCCAAAATTCCTAAGACCAAATAATAAAGTTATGATGTTTGGCAAAAGTTTGTTGAGCTTCACAAAATGGGAAGTGGCAATAAGAAAATAGCTAAAGCATTGAAAATACCCATTTCCATCATCAGGGCAATAATTATGAATTTCAATCAACTGGTTAAGAATCGGCCTGGAAAAGGACGAGTGTCTACATTGTCTTCACGCATGGTGAGGAGGATGGTTCAAGTGGCCAAAAATTCTCCAAGGAACACAGCTGGAGAATTGCAGAAATTAGTTGGGTCTTGGGGTCAGAAAGTCTCCAAAACTACAATTAGATGTCACCTACATCACAACCAGTTGTTTGGGAGGGTTTCAAGAAAAAGACTCTGCTCTCATCCAACAACAAACTCAAGCATCTTCAGTTTTCCAGACACTACTGGAACTTCAAATGGGACCAGGTTCTATGGTCAGATAAAACAAAAATAGAGCTTTTTTGGCAGCAAACACCAGAGATGGGTTTGGCGCACACAGAGAGGTAGCCATATGGAAAAGCACCTCAATGCCCACGGTTAACTATGGTGGTGGATCTTTAACGTTGTGGGGCTGTTTTTATGCCAGAAGTCCTGGACATCTTTTTCAGAATCAGAATCAGAATAAGCTTTATTGCCAAGTGTTCTCACATACACAAGGATTTTATTTAATTTTTTTGTTTTGTTTTGGTGATAGGAGAAACAAATGCACACAGAACATTACAGTGAGACACTGTATACATTATAAATAGACATACAAATAATAGGACATAGAATGGTATATATACATGTGCAAGTGGTAATGTATGTACAGTTATTGAATTAGATGTGAATTTACATATGTACATGAGATATGTATTTACAGTATTGCACTATTTGGGAGTCCTGAGGTAGTTTAATTGTTCATGAGGAAAATGGCCTGAGGATAAAAACTGTTCTTGTGCCTGGATATCCTGGTGCTCAGTGCTCTGTAGCCCCTGCCAGAGGGCAACAGTTCAAACAGAGAGTAGGCAGGCTGTGTGGGGTCCAGGGTGATTCTACCTGCACGTTTCTTCACTCTGGAGATGTACAGATCTTGAAGGGTGGGCAGAGGGGCACCAATAATCCTCTCAGCAGTCCTGACTGTCCGTTGTAGTTTCCTTCTGTCTGATTTTTTGGCTGAACCAAACCAGACAGTTATAGATGTACACAGGACAGACTCAATGATGGCCGAGTAGAACTATGCCAGCAGCTCCTGTGACAGGTTGAACTTCCTCAACTGGTGAAGAAGTACAACCTCTGCTGAGCCTTCTTCACAGTGGAGTAAATGTGGGTGTCCCACTTCAGGTCCTGAGTGATGGTAGAGCCCAGGAACCTGAATGACTCTACTGCTGCCACAGTGCTGTTTAGGATGGTGAGGGCGGGAGGGGGATTTCTCCTGAAGTCCACTAACATCTCCACTGTTTTGAGTGTGTTCAGCTCAAGGTTGTTGTGACCGCACCAGACAGCCAGCTGATCAACCTCCTGTCTGTATGCAGACTTGTCACCATCATGGAAGAGGCCGATGACCGTGGTGTCATCTGAAAACTTCAGGAGCTTGACAGTGGGGTCTTCTGCAGTGCAGTCATTCAAGTACAGGGAGAAGAGCAGTGGAGTGAGAACACATCCCTGAGGAGCACCAGTGCTAATAGTGAGGGTCCCGAATATGAGTTTCCCCTGTCTTACTAGCTGCTGCCTATCTGTCAGAAAGCTGGTGATCCATCGAAAGATTGGTGATGGCATGGAGAGCTGGGTCAGTTTTGTTAAGAGAATATCAGGCATGATGGTATTGAAGGCTGAACTGAAGTCCACAAATAGGATCCTTGCATAAGTCCCAGGTCTGTCGAGGTGTTGCAAGATATAATGCAGTCCCATACTGACAGCATCATCCACAGACCTGTTGGCTTAGTAAGCAAACTAAAGGGGATCCACCAAGGGTCCAGTGATGTCCTTCAGGTAGGCCAAAACCAGTCTCTCAAATGACTTCATGACCATAGACTTGAGAGCGACAGGTATGTAGTCATTATCCCTCTGGGGTCTGAGGGTGTTTTGGGCCCTGGAGAAGTTTTGACATGCCTTGACATTTGTGCTTTTTTCAGTTGCTTAAAAACATATTAATGGCTAAAGTCTGATAACCCTGTATTCAGCACAAACTGGGCTACAATAATATGTGAACAACATGTACATACATGTTTGTATTTTTTTGAAAATAAAGTTTATGCATGGTTTTTGAAAAAACTAAAATTTTAAGTCACTGAAATAAGGCCATATGAAGAACTTCCTCACCTGTGTAGCATGCCATCTTCAAAACGCGCAGAAAAGCGAATGAACTTGATGCTTTTTAAGGCACTATTGGGGGCGTTTACCATTTGCATCGATCGCCTCAGCACATTACCACATGAATAGTGTGCTCTGCTGGTGGGTGTGATCTCATTAGGGATAATTAGCTGAGCCAGGAGAAACTGTACATCGCTTTGTTTCATACAGATTACATTGCAGGAGAATATTTGTTTTAAATTTGAATTGTTTTATTTAAAAGTAGACGTTTTAAGCTTTCTTTAGACATATGTTTCACGCCGGGACTCAAGATGGCGCCGAGTATGGCTGCTGCGTTGCAAGCTCCGACACAACATAGTAGTGTTTTGTTTATTTTGTTTACAATTCTTATGTTTTTTGTCTTGGATGTTGTCTGCCTTATTGGCTATGACAGACAAACACTTTTGGACATTGGTTCAGCAATTACACACCGTAAACCAGACTTCAAATTCCTCAATGCCGACCTGCTGTTTACAAACACGCAAGCGGAGCCCTTTGTCTGGGCTGCCCAGCCGCGGAAACGCAGGAGGAAAAGGGGAAACAAAGCCGGCGTTCTCATCAGAGTAAGACGCCGCACAAATCGACCCCCGCTACCCAGTATTCTACTGGCAAATGTTCAGTCTCTGGATAACAAGCTCTGCGAGCTGAAAGCGCGGATCTCTTTCCAACGAGAGACGAAGGACTGCTGCATTATCTGCCTTACGGAAACTTGGATGTCTGCGGAGGTTCTAGACTCGCAGAACCCGCAGGGTTCTCCGTGCACCAAGCGGACAGAGCGAAAGACCTCTCAGGTAAAAGTAGAAGTGGTGGTGTATGTTTTATGATCAACAAATCCTGGTGTGATCAGAGGAACGTACATTCTATCAAGTCTTTCTGCTCTCCTGATCTGGAATTTCTCATGCTTCTGTGTCGACTATTCTGGCTACCGAGGCAATTCACAGCGATCATTATCACTGCTGTGTACATCCCGCCACAAGCCGCCACAGACCGGGCACTCAAGGAACTGTATGGGATTATAATCAAGCAGGAAACCGCACACACTGAGGCCGCATTCTTTGTGACCGGGGACTTTAATAAAGCCAGTTTCAAATCAGTCGCACCAAAATACCACCAAAACATAAGTTTCAACACACGAGGGGACCAGGTTTTGGGCCATTGCTACTCTCCCTTCCGGGATGGCTACAAATCCCTCCCCTGCCCACCATTTGGCAAATCGGACCACTCTTCCATTCTGCTTCTGCCCGCTTACAGGCAGAAACTGAAACAGGAAGCACCCACCTTCAGAACGATCCAGTGCTGGTCAGACCAATCAGACTCTACGCTACAAGACTGTTTAGATCACACAGACTGGGAGATGTTCCGGTCCGCCTTTGAAGAAGACATCGAGCTTTACGCTGATAGCGTAATGTGTTTCATCAGAAAGTGCGTAGAGGACGTCGTTCCGACCAGAACAATACGGATCTATCTGAACCAGAAGCCATGGATTAATAGCGATGTTCACGCGGCACTTAATGTGCGGACCTCTGCTTTTAATTCCGGGAACGCGGAGGAGCATAAGCAAGCCAGTTGCATCAGAACAGCAAAACGTCAGTACAGGAACAAGATTGAAGGACAGTTTAACACCACCAACTCTAGAAGCATGTGGCAGGGAATTAACATCATCACGGACTTTAAAGGGAATAAAAACTCCACCATGAACACCGCTGCATCTCTCCCGGATGAGCTAAATACTTTTTATGCTCGTTTTGAGGGAAATAACACCGCCCTCGCGGAGAGAGCTCTATCAGCCGAAGCTACAGAGATTAGTTCACTCTCCATCTCTGTAGCGGATTTAACCCGATCCTTCCGACGGGTGACTATCCGCAAAGCCACGGGTCCAGACGGCATTCCGGGCTGCGTCATCAGAGCGTGCGCAAACCAACTGGCTGGTGTTTTTATGGACATTTTCAACCTTTCCCTCTCTTTGTCTGTAGTCCCCACATGCTTCAAAACATCCACCATTGTGCCTGTTCCAAAGCAATCAAAAATCACTTGCTTAAATGACTGGCGTCCTGTTGCTCTGACCCCCATCATCAGCAAATGCTTTGAGAGACTATTCAGAGATTACATCTGCTCTGTGCTGCCTCTCTCTCTTAACCCATTGCAGTTTGCTTACCGCAACAACCGCTCCACTGATGATGCCATTGCATCTACAATACACACTGCTCTCTCCCACCTGGAAAAAAGAACACTTATGTGAGAATGCTGTTTGTAGACTACAGCTCAGCATTCAACACCGTAGTGCCCTCCAAGCTTGATGAGAAACTCCGGGCTCTGGGCTTAAACAGCTCACTGTGCAGCTGGATCCTAGACTTCCTGTCAAGCAGACGCCAGGTGGTTAGAATAGGCAGCAACATCTCCTCATCACTGACCCTCAACACTGGAGCCCCACAGGGCTGTGTTCTCAGCCCACTCTTGTATTCCTTGTACACACGACTGTGTGGCAACACATAGCTCCAATGCCATCATTAAGTTTGCTGATGACACGATGGTGGTAGGTCTTATCACTGACAATGATGAAACAGCCTACAGAGAGGAGGTGCACACTCTGACACACTGGTGTCAGGAGCACAACCTCTCCCTCAACATCAGTAAGACAAAGGAGCTTATGGTGGACTTCAGAAGAAAAGACAGAGAACACAGTCCCATCACCATCAATGGAGCACCAGTGGAGAGAGTCAGCAGCTTCAAGTTCCTGGGTGTCCACATCACTGAGGAACTCACATGGTCCATCCACACTGAAGTCATTGTGAAGAAGGCTCATCAGCACCTCTTCTTCCTGAGATGGCTGAGGAAGTTTGGAATGAACCGCCACATCCTCACACGGTTCTACACCTGCACTGTAGAGAGCATCGTGACTGGCTGCATCTCCGCCTGGTACAGCAATAGCACCACCCACAACTGCAAAGCACTGTAAAGGGTGGTGCGAACTGCCAGACACATCATCGGAGGTGAGCTTCCCTCCCTCCAGGACATATATACCAGGTGGTGTGTGAAAAAAGCTCGGAGGATCATCAGAGACTCCAGCCACCCGAGCCATGGGCTGTTCTCACTGCTACCATCAGGCAGGCAGTATCACAGCATCAGGACCCGCACCAGCCGACTTCATGATAGCTTCTTCCCCCAAGCAATCAGACTTTTGAACTCTTGATCTCCCACGATCAAAATACATCAGCACTGCACTTTATTACTCTTACTCTAATATCTCACACCAGACTGTCATAAATTATATTATTATTATATTATATTCTCTCTTAACAACTTACTATCAACCGACAGCCTGAATGTCAATACAGTACAATACAACCTACTGTACTTTCTATATATACTATTTATACTTTTTTATTGAATAATGTGTGTCTATATTGTGTGTATTATATACTGTACAGTGTATGTTATTATTTGTATATTATGTTGTGTGTAATTATGTGTATATTAGACTTTAAATTGTGTTGTGTTAATCTGATGTTTATTGTAAATTGGTATATGTCTTATCACTGTCACGACTGCTATGTTGCTCGGAACTGCACCCAAGAATTTCACACACCAATGCACTTGTGTATATGGTTGTGTGACAATAAAAGTGATTTGATTTGATTTGATTATGATGTTTCATGTTTGTGTGATAAATATTTGCGGAGTTTCAGTTAATTTTTGTGACGTGTTTCAGAAAGATGCTCATGGAGACAGAGATGGCTGAAAGCGCACCCTGTTTATTTTCTTTATTTTACAAAAGCACAAGGTTTTGTTGTTATTGTGAGTGTACACAAATAAAAGTAGACCCTTTATAGTCTCTAATGATGTCTTACACTTATCTGTATGCCCAAATATGACGGAGTATTTTAAGTTGTTTCTGCTGTTATGAGAAAATAAATCCAGCAGGATGCGCCGGCATCAGCTTTTCAGAGTAGCTTCTTTTAGCCACTCTGATTTCCTTAGTAAGTGTGTTCCTGGCCTGGTTGTACAAGGTTTTATCCCCAGTTCTGTAAGCATCCTCTTTGGCATGACAAAGCTGTCTGAGTTTTCCTGTAAACCATGGTTTATCATTATTGAATAATAAAAATGTCCTAGTAGGGATGCAAATATCCTCACAGAAACTGATATATGATGTCACAGTATCTGTGAGCTCATCCAGGTCTGTGGCTGCAGCTTCAAAAACACTCCAATCAGTGCTGTCAAAACAGGCTTGTAGTTCCAGCTCTGCTTCTTTGGTCCATCTCTTTACAGTCCTTACTACAAGCTTAGCTGATTTAAGTTTCTGCTTGTAGGTCTGGAGAAGATGAAGGAGACAGTGATCAGAGAGTCCTAAAGCTGCACGTGGGACAGAGCGATGTGCATCCTTTATAGTGGTGTAGCATTGGTCCAACATATTTATTTCTCTTGTGAGACATGTGATGTGTTGTTTGTATTTTGGCAGTTCATGGGTGAGGTTAGCTTTATTAAAATCTCCCAAAATAATGATAAGAGAGTCCAGGTGTTGTTGCTCCGTGTCTGTGATGAGATCAGCCAGCTGTTGCAATGCTGCATTCACGCATGCTTGTGGTGGGAGACAAACACTTACCAGAATAAACAAGGAAAACTCCCGTGATGAGTAGAAAAGCTTACAGTTGTTGAAGAGCATCTCTAAATTAGGGCAGCACATATTCTTCAATGCTGTTACATCCGTATACCAACTTTCGTTGATTTAAAAGCATGTTCCACCGCCTCTCGTTTTCCCCGATAACTCTGAACAGCTGAAAGCCCGGCAGATGTAACATGCTGTCTGGGATGGCTTCATTCAGCCAGGTTTCCGTGAAACACAGAGCAGCTGAGTTAGAAAAGTACTTATTTGTTGAGTGAGCAGAAGCAGTTCATCCATTTTGTTGGCGAGGGAGCGGACATTCGCCAGATGAATACTCGGCAGTGGAGTCCTAAAGCTGTGTTGACGAAGCTTCACAAGTGCGCAGGCTCGCTTCCCTCACGTGCGTCTTTTGGATCGCTTGTAGAACACCGCTGAGCTTCCAACTAAGATGTCTAATAAAACAACTGTATAATCAAACACCAGCAAAAAAATTATCAGGTATGCTCTGCTGAATATTCAGCAGTTCATCCCTGGTGAAACTGATTGGGAAAGAGTGACAAAAAACATGACAAACAAACAAAAGTAACAAAAATGCTAGAGAGCTCCACACCGAAGCAGCCATCTGCGGCACCATCTTTTTGCATGGCACCATGGACTCTATCAAATACCAACAGATAAAAAAATCAAAACCTGACTGCCTCTGCCAGACAGCTTAAAATGGGCCCTGGTTGGATCTTTCAGTAGGACAATGATCCAAAACGCACATCAAAATCAACACAAAAATGGTTCACTGACCACAAAATCAAAGTTCTGCCATGGCCACAAGTGCGCCGGCTCGCTTCCCTCACGTGCGTCTTTTGGATCGCTTGTAGAGCACTGCTGAGCCTCCAACTAAGATGTCTAATAAAACAACTGTATAATCAAACACCAGCAAAAAATTATCAGGTATGCTCTGCTGAATATTCAGCAGTTCATCCCTGGTGAAACTGATTGGGAAAGAGTGACAAAAAACATGACAAACAAACAAAAGTAACAAAAATGCTAGAGAGCTCCACACCGAAGCAGCCATCTGCGGCACCATCTTTTTGCATGGCACCATGGACTCTATCAAATACCAACAGATGAAAAATCAAAACCTGACTGCCTCTGCCAGACAGCTTAAAATGGGCCCTGGTTGGATCTTTCAGTAGGACAATGATCCAAAACGCACATCAAAATCAACACAAAAATGGTTCACTGACCACAAATTCAAGGTTCTGCCATGGCCATCCCAGTCCCCTGACCTGAACTCCATAGAAAACCTGTGAGTCCACCAGTGTGGACATCAGAATTTGAAGGATATGTAGAGATTCTGTATGGAGGAATGGTCTCAGATCCCTTGCCATGTGTTCTCCAACTTCATTAGGCATTATAGGAGTAGACTCAGAGCTTGCAATCTTGGCAAAGGTAGATTGCACAAAGTATTGAATAAAATGGTGCCAATAATTGTGCCACACATATATTTGACAAAAATATTTGTTTTTTGATAAAACTTGTGTTGTATTTGCAATTGTTTAATATCCATTAGAGCATTTTTTCCCAAACTGGGGTACGTAAGGTGACAATGAATGAATGAACGTTACATTTATATAGCGTTTTTCTGGCACTACACTCAAAGCGCTTTACACAGTGAACAGGGGACTCTCCTCAACCACCACCAGTGTGCAGCATCCACCTGGATGATGCAATGGCAACCAGGTTGCATTTCTTTTATAGTCAGACAGAACAAACACACTTTTCAAGCAAAGCATTATACTGTGTGTGTGTGTGTGTGTGTGTGTGTGTGTGTGTATATATATATATATATATATATATATATATATATATTTAAGCAATATCACATGAGCAAGAGTGTGATATGGCCCTACATCAGCACTGCTGTGATTTGGCCGTAGGTAATCACAGCAGTGCTGATTTAGGGCCATATAGCATGATTGTGAGTGTGATATTGCTTATATACAAGTACATTTAAAAAAATTAGGAAAAAGTGAGTACGGTCAAAAAAAGGAATTTGTGCATGGAACTACTTGCTTACGCGACAGATCAGAATCTGCCGTTGCTGGTTCAAACCAAATGACACGTCCAAGCCTTCTTTGTAATTTAAAAATGTCACTTCAGAAATAGTATCATGGCTTGTGCTGTTTCTAACAAGTTATTGGATAAACAAGGATGGATGTGTGTATGTGTGTGTGTGTGTGTGTGTGTGTGTGTGTGTGAGAGAGAGAGAGAGAGAGAGAGGGAGAGAAAGAGAGAGAGATGGAGCATGTGCGATCACCTGTTGCCAGTCCCAAGCAGTGATGCTGTCAGCTTTCTGAAGATCAGCTTTCTCAATGGAAAAATAGCCATCCAAGCGGGGGTACAGTAGCTCTTAACACATATGCACTGCTCTTACACTTTAGTTTAGAACGGCACGAACACAAGCGGAGTGATACACACAGTGAAGTGTCCAAGTGCTGATGGTGTGAGACCATCAGTGTTCATGGAACGTCTCTTTTCCAATCAGATTCGAGGACCGGAACTAACTGTTGTGTGTATATATATATATATACTATGCTTTAAATGATAAAACTAGTTCCCTATCTGTCACTCACTCGACGTTGTGTCGATGTAGTGACACTAGGGGTCACTCTTGGGAGCCCCAAACACCTCTGCTTTTTTTAAAAAAGGCCAATGAGAATTGGCGAGTGGATTTTCATGCCACTCCCCTGGACATACGGGTATAAAAGAGCTGGTATGCAGCCACTAATTCAGATTTTCTCTTCGGAGCCAAGCGGTTCTATTCATTGAAGCTGAATTCATCCGCGAAGTTCATTCGCCTCATCTGCTAGATTCTACGGCGCATTTCAGCAGCTTCTCCCCCTCTGCACCCATGGAGTGCAGAGAACGCCCCTGGGCACTTCGGCAGAAACAACTAAAAGAGTATATTCAAAAAAGAGTATACTTTCTTTCTAAAAGAACGGCACACACGGAACGTCTTTTTAAAGATGCCTTTCTGTTTGTGTGTTATTCCTGGTTGCTGTCGATATCTCTCTGCCTCTGATGGCCACGATCACTGTCTTTTTTTTTTTTCTTTTTCTCCCAATTTGGAATGCCCAATTCCCAATGCGATCTAAGTCCTCGTGGTCGCATAGTGATTCGCCTCAGTCCGGGTGGTGGAGGACGAACCCAGTTGCCTCCATGTCTGAGACAGTCATATCATGTTATCATGTGGCTTGTTGAGCGCGTTGCCACGGAGAAATAGCGCGTGTGGAGGCTTCACGCCATCCACCGTGGCAACCATGCTCAATTCACCATGCGCCCCACCGAGAACAAACCACATTATAGAGACCACTAGGAGATTACCCCATGTGACTCTACCCTCCCTAGCAACCGGGCCAGTTTGGTTGCTTAGGAGACCTGGCTGGAGTCACTCAGCATGCCCTGGGATTCGAACTAGTGAACTAGCGAACTCCAGGGGTGGTAGCCAGCGTACTTTACCACTGAGCTACCCAGGCCCCCCACACGATCACTGTCTTACGTGTCTGGGCACTGACCACGCGGAGACATCGTTCGTGGATGAGTCATGTCCTCATTGCTAGAACATGACCATGGCAACGTTGCGGTCGCCACCCAAGCGGCTCCCCGCACCAGTCCTTCTACCTACTGTACGGGTTTGAGGCTGCGTCGGTTAGCACTGGGGGCGATTTGGGGACATCAATGGGACCATCTCTGCCGGGTATCCCCCCACGGACCAGCACGCTCGCTTGCCCTGATCGGGCTCTTGCACAAGACCGCCGGCTCGTCTCAGCACGAGTTCAACTTCTCGTTCGGAGCTCCGGAAGACAATGAGTTATCGAGCGCAGCATCGGAGAGCGGGCTCATCCAGTCTGACACAGAGGCTTTGGCTGGGCTTCCTCCTTCAGGAACGGTCGCCCAGTCTCACACCAATGCAGAAATGATGGACATGCTTTCCTGGGCAGCTGCGAGCGTCGGGCTAGAGTGGAACCCTCCACTCTCCCCTGAACCCTTGCGGCTCAATGATTGGTTCCTGGACACGGGGCGTGCCCACGGCCATGCCCCGCCCCCGTTCCTTTCTTCCCGAAAGTGCATGAGGAGCTGACAAGATCGTGGGAGACACCTTTTACTGCCCGGTCCCGGTCTTTCAGCTCCCCTGCGCTCACTACCCTCGATGGTGGAGCGGCTAGGGGGTATTCGGTGATCCCCCAGGTGGATAAGGTGCTCGCTGTGCACTTGTGTCCACCAGAAGCTCCCGTCCAGGGCCTGTAGGTTTACGTCATCCCTGATGACTGTGGCCTGCAGTGCCGCTGGACAAGCCGCCTCCGCCCTGCACGCCATGGCTCTCCTGCAAGTACACCAAGCCAAGGCGCTAAAAGAACTGCACAAGGGTAGTTCTGACCCGGGATTGATGCAGGAACTGCGCTCGGCGACTGACCTCGCTCTCTGGGCAAAGAAGGTCACGGCGTGATCTCTCAGGCAGGCGATGTCCACCCTAGTGGTCCAGGAGCGCCACCTTTGGCTCAACTTGGTCGAGATGGGAGAGGCGGACAAGGCACGGTTTCTCGATGCCCCCATTTCCCAGGTTGGCCTGTTTGGCGACACCGTAGAGGACTCAGCAGTTCTCTGTGGTGAAGAAGAGACGGAGGTTTACAACATATCCTGCCCCGGCACGGCTTAAGACAGTGCACACTGTCTGCTTGTCGCCAAGGGCGTCCTCCTGCAGCAACAATACCGGCTCAGCCGCAGCCCGCCCTGTGGCTCAGCTCTGGCGTGGAGCCCTCCACAGGAAGCAGACACTACCCGTCTCGTGGCCAGACGCTAAGAACCCGAGGAAGGCTTCGAAGCGCCCCCGAGATGGGTGACCCAGGGGCGAGGAGACCCACTTCTCTGGGGCTGGTCGACAGACCACTCCATCCCCCAGTGGAGGGCCGGGAGGAGAATCTTTTGTCGCCGCATGCCCAGGAGGCTGCGGCACCCAAAATCCTGACAGAAGAATGGTTCCCTCATCTCCTGGGTCACATATCCGGTGTGCACGGCTGTCGTCACGACCACCGTCCACCGTCCCATTTTGGCAGGTATGGCGCTCCAGCGACGGACCCCCCACCCCTGTGCGCCCACCTGTGGCACAGACATGCCCACACGGGGTTGGTTCCAGTGGACTACGGGGACGAGATTCCTCCTCCCCCCTCCTCGTCCAATCTTATGGTGGGCGGCAGGAGCCAGGTAAGTGCTTCGATGTCCCTGGACTCAGCATGGCCACGGGGCTTGAGTCCCCTCGACGTGGCACCTCGAGGCCCCACCCGCTGGTACGTCCGACGTGATCTTTCCCCTGGTCCCCCTTGCCCGGAGTTTGGGCACATGGCTCGCGCTTTCTAAACTGTCACGATGGCTGACCAGGACCGTCCGACTCGTCTATGCGATTCAATTCACCAGGCGCTGCTACCTTGTGTGTGGAGACCACTACCCTTCTGCGCAAGGGCGCGATAGAGCCTGTCCCTCCAGCCGAGATGAAGAAAGGGTTCTACAGCACTTAATTTATCATACCGAAGAAAGGCGGTGGGTTGCGACCAATCCTGGATCTGCAAGTACTGAACCGGGCTTTGCACAGACTCCCGTTCAAGATGCTGACGCAAAAACGCATACTAGCGAGCGTCCGGCATCAAGATTGTTTCACGGAGGTAGACCTGAAGGATGCGTACATTCACGTCTTGGTCTTACCTCGACACAGACCCATCCTGCAGTTTGCCTTCGAAGGTCAGGCGTACCAGTACAAGGTCCTCCCCTTCAGCCTGTCCCTGCCCCCCGCATCTTCACGAAGGTCGCAGAGGCTGCCCTTGCCCCGCTAAGGGAAGTGGGCATCCGCATCCTCAACTATCTTGACGACTGGCTAATCCTAGCTCATGCTCGAGAGCTGCAGTGCGCACACAGGGACCTCGTGCTCCGGCACCTCAGCCGACTGGGGCTTCGGATCAACTGTGAAAAGAGCAAGCTCTCCCCGGTTCAGGGCATCTCTTTTCTTGGCTTGGAGTTGGACTCAGTCTCGATGACAACACGCCTCACGAATGAGTGCGCACAGTCAGTGCTGAACTGTCTGAAGGTGTTCAGATGGAGAACAGTGGTTCCACTGAAACTTTTTCAGAAGCTCCTTGGGCATATGGCATCCTCAGCGGCGGCCACACCGCTCGGGTTGATGCATATGAGACCGCTTCAGCACTGACTTCAGACTTGAATCCCGAGATGGGCATGGCGCCGCGGGACACATCGCGTTGCCATCACGCCAATCTGTCGCCACCTCTTCAGCCCTTGGACCGACCTTGCATTTCTACGGGCAGGGGTTCCCCTAGAGCAGGTCTCCAGGTGCATCGTGGTTACAACAGACGCCTCCAAGATGGGCTGGGGCACCATTTGCAATGGGCACACAGCCGCCGGCTCCTGGACTGGCCCGCGGCTGCGTTGGCACATCAACTGCCTAGAGTTGTTGGCAGTACTGCTCGCCCTGTGGAGGTTTCGGCCATTGATCCAGGGCAAGCATGTGTTGGTCTGGACGGACAACACAGCATCGGAAGCGTATATCAAATGCCAAGGTGGTCTACGCTCCCGAGTTGCATGTCACAACTCGCCCGCCATCTCCTCCTCTGGAGTCAGCAGCGCCTCAAGTCGCAACGAGCCACTCACATCCCGGGCGACCTCAGCACCGCTGCAGATGCACTGTCACGTCAGGTTACCCTCAGGGGAGAGTGGAGATTCCACCCTCAGGTGGTCCAGCTGATTTGGAGTCGATTCGGTCGAGCACAGGTAGACCTGTTTGCTTCCCGGGAATCCTCCCACTGCCCGCTTTGGTACGCCCTGACTGAGGCACCCCTCGGTATAGATGCGCTGGCACACAGCTGGCCCCCTGGACTATGCAAATACGCATTTCCCCCAGTGAGCCTACTTGTACAGACCCTGTGCAAGGTCAGGGAGGACGAGGAGCAGATCATCCTAGTACCACCCTACTGGCCCACCCAGACGTGGTTCTCGGATCTCACGCTCCTTGTGACAGCCTCCCCACCTGGCGAATTCCCCTGAGGAAGACCTTCTTTCTCAGGGATGGGGTACCATCTAGCACCCGTGACCAGACCTCTGGAATCTCCACGTCTGGCCCCTGGACGGGACGCGTAAGACCTAAGTGGCCTACCGCCCGCGGTGGTAGACACGATCACTCAGACTAGGGCTCCCTATATGAGGCACCTGTATGCCTTGAAGTGGCGTCTGTTCGCTAAGTGGTGTTCTTCCCGGCGTGAAGACCCCCAGAGATGCGCAGTCGGATCAGTGCTTTCCTTCCTGCAGAAGAGGCTGGAGGGTCGGCTGTCCCCTTCCACCCTGAAGGTGTATGTAGCCGTTATTTCGGCTCATCATGATGCAGTAGATTGTAAGTATTTGGGGAAGCATGACTTGATCATCAGGTTCCTGAGAGGTGCTAGGTGGTTGAATCCCTCCAGACCATGCCTTGTCCCCTCGTGTGACCTCTTCGTAGTCCTTCTGGGTCCACAGTGAGCTCCCTTTGAGCCCTTGGAGTCAGCTGAGCTTAGGGCACTCTCTTTGAAGACTGCCCTCCTGACTGCGCTCACTTCCATATAAAGTGTAGGGGACCTGCAGGTGTTCTCTGTCAGCGAATCGTGCCTGGAGTTCGGTCCGGGTTACTCCCACGTGATCCTGAGACCCCGACCGGGCTATGTGCCCAAGGTTCCCACAACTCCTTTTAGGGATCAGGTGGTGGACCTGCAAGCGCTCCCCGAGGAGGAGGCAGACCCAGCATTGGCGTTGTTGTGTCCGGTGGGAGCTTTACACATCTATTTGGATCGCACGCAGAGCCTTAGAAGCTCCGAGCAGCTCTTTGTTTGCTTTGGTGGACAGCAGAAAGGAGGCTCTGTCTCCAAATAGAGGATCGCCCACTGGGTCATCAACGTCATCACGATGGCATATCAGGCTCAGGACGTGCCACCCCCTGCGGGGTTACGAGCCCACTTCACCAGGAGTGTGGCGGTCTCCTGGGCCCTGGCCAGTGGTGCCTCTTTGGCAGACATCTGCAGAGCAGCGGGTTGGGCAACACCCAACTCTTGACTCCCAGTCGTGTTCAAAGACTGTGATCCTTTGATGAATTTCCTCCTTAGCCCTCTGGCAGTTGAGTTTGCGGAGAAACTCGCTGACTGGCCCAGTACGTGCGCTAATGAGCCCCTGTACTGTGGTAGGTGCTCCACATGTGCTGATTCCCCGAAGGCGACCCCATGTGATATTTTCCGCAAAATTTCCCTGACGGCAAACTGTGTCTTCCTTGGACAGAGGCCCCTCTGCCCCCGGTCGCCATGCTCTTTAGTAACTCCTCCCCCTTCGGGTAGGACCTACCATGGGACCTCTCCACATGACATACTTCCAACAAGACTCGGTAAGACCATGTGACGTATTCCACTCAAAATACCCCCCTCTTTTTGGACGGGGTGTGGTCTCCGTGGTGTCTTCCCCTTGGGAGGGACACCCTCTGACGATGACACTTATGGCTCCCAGTCAGTTAACAAATTCCACTCTTTTTGGGGAGAAAAGAGAGGGAAAAGAGGCCTCGACTGGGCTAGCCTGTCCCTGTAGTTGGGCAGTCGACTTGTTCCTGATGGACCGTTCGACACCCATAAGAGCGTTGGGGGAGGTTATGTGATGGCCTGGTGCGCTGGCTACGAGGCACACAGCAGTCTGCCCATCACACACCGCCAGTTCACTTAACACAGTTCAGCTAGTTGTGGCGTTCTGTATAGGGACCCCTAGTGTCACTACATTGACACAACGTCGAGTGAGTGACAGATAGGGAACGTTCCTGGTTCCGGTCTTACTTTCGTAACCTCCGTTCCCTGATGGAGGGAACGAGACATTGTGTCCCTCTTGCCACATCGCTGAACTACCCGCTGAAATGGCCGGGACCTGGTCTCGGCTCCTCAGCACAAAACCTGAATGAGTGGTTGCATACCAGCTCCTTTTATACCCGTATGTCCGGGGGAGTGGCATGCAAAATCCACTTGCCAATTCTCATTGGCCTTTTTTCAAAAAAGCAGAGGTGTTTGGGGCTCCCAAGAGTGACCCCTAGTGTCACTACATCGACACAACGTCTCGTTCCCTCCATCAGGGAACGGAGGTTACGAAAGTAACCAGGACGATATGCTGTTCAAAATAAAGACAGAAAGTATTTGGACACTTTCTGGTTGTCAAACTATAGAGGGACATGTCCATAGTTAGTGTCATGAAATACATCTTTGGTTACTCTGCTAGGATACCTGTGAGAAATGAACGCATACAGTACATCCACTAAAAATCAGAGTGATTGCAAAAATGGCTCTGAAAAGTTAGTTCTGAGAAAATGTCTATCATTTTGTTTGCAGATGCCACTGTTGTAATGATAGTCATACATTTTGAGTGTGGCTTTTAGTATCCATACTTTATTGTGGTCACTGTATCTCATCGTTTATTGCACATCTCATGAAGACATATCATTTGCACACTGAGAATGTGTTCTCAATCTGTTATCAAAAGTGGTGCATTTGTGATTACTCCTACTGCTAAATCAACACCATCATTAATATTTTAATTTAGCACATATCAAAACCTAATCAATAATTTGGTCTATAAACCAAGAGAATAAACATGGCACATCAATCTTATTGGTGGAAAGGGACATTATGACATCTGTATTTTCCTGTAGTTCCCAACTACATTACCTGCTAATGCTGATTATATGTGACTTCAGAGAATGATGTAAATAGTCTGAGAAGCAATCAAGTGCCACCAAGAACTGTGAGTTTGCAAAATATATACATGCATAATTATGCAGTGTCAATAGGAAAAATGTAATCAAGAGACAGTGTTATTATTATTTATGAAAACTAAATTAAAAACTAAGTGAAAATATGTTTGTTTTTGTTTGTATGTAAAATGAAATAAAAAAATAAAATAAAGCTAACATAATTGGTATATATATATATATATATATATATATATATATATATATATATATATATATATATTCATATTCAAAGTAAAACAGAAATAAAAACAACATAAATTATTCAAACTTTAATAACCCTGCCGAGAGACCGATTTACATTCATAACTTCCTGTATGTATCATTCAGTGCCGCTCCGCAATAAGCAGAAAGGCTTTGTCAGCAAGTAACATCCAGCTGCAATTTTCTACCTCCTCACTGTAGTTTATCATCTGATCCCAGCTGCAGTTTATCTGTGAACTTCACCATGTTTTTTCCATCTAAGTAATCTAGAGAACAGTCACTCAACCCATAATTTTTAAAAAAAAATAGGCATGACAGTCAACTCTGAGGTGCTAATCTTTTCTCTTCTCTCTTCCATTCTCTCTCTCTCTCTCTCTCTCTCTGTCTCTCTCTCTCTCTCTCACTCTCTCTCTCTCTCACCAACAGGGGCAGATGTGATTAATTTTGATGGGCAGGGGGTGATCTCTTACCGCTTTAAAATGAAGAAGATGAAGATTTTGAAGGACGTGATTGCGCTGAAGTTTAAAACATCAGATAGTGACGGGGTGATTCTGCACGGCGAGGGTCAACAGGGCGATTACATCACCCTGGAGTTGAGAAGAGGCAGACTTCTGCTGCAGATAAACCTCGGTAAAACTGATATTGAGACCTATTAGACCTCTGCTGTGTGGGAGATGTGTTGTGAAGTATGTTTATGTTCATAGTGTGCTTGTGCACTCAGGAATTTGTGTGTGTATTAGTCATTTTGTGTTTACCTTGATGTGAATTATACAATGTATGTACTACTGTACGTACATCGCTTTGTTCTCACCTTATGTATTGAATTCTTGCATGCTGTCTCATATTATTTCATTGATTTCTTGATCCCCATAAAGAAAGAAAATGACATTTAATATCTCATGGACTTTAAATTGCAGGCCTATCCAGATGGGAGATAAAATATCCATCCACTTCGGGCTGAATGATATAGCTTAAAAAATTATATCTCTATTTTTTCCCTTTTGAAGATATACAATATATCTCTTTATTTATGCATTTGCTCTGAAATGACTTAAAAGGGTGTTGTTGTTTTTTTTATTATTATTATTTATTTTTCATATTGAGGAAGCTTCATTTCAGCCAAACAGCCATTGTTATAAAGTTGATTCAAAAAGTTTTAATGCAATAACTAAAATTTAAAGACCATTAAAGTTTTTTCATAAAAACAGTCATATAATTGTAAAACATGATCATTTCCCACCCTCATTCAGACCCTCTGTCAGAAATGCTCGGTTTTGGTGCTGCCTCTCCTTTAAGACTTGACACTATACACCCACTGCTATGATTGGCTTTCTGCTCTTGACTGACCTACTTTCTCTGCTTGCCATCTCACTGCTCACCACTACTGGGTGGGTCACAGAGGTGATAAGGTAAATTAGGCTTTGATATGTTGTTGTGGAGGTGGTCAGATGCAAATGTCTACCACAGTGTGACATCACAATGTGGAGGAAGTAGAGAATGAGTTGTTTTGACAGATTGGTTTCAACAAATACTCTTTTTGCAGTGAGGAGGAAGTTTTGAGTTCTGAAATTTACAGTATGATTTTATAGTACAATGACTTCTTATATGTCAAAAGATGAAAGAAAATTTTATTCTTCATGTCATGACCCCTTTAATGAACACAAGCATTTGCACCAATTTAAAGGTGCACTCAGTAATATTTTCCTCCTTAAAAAGTTTAACTCCTAAAGGCATGAATTTTAATTTTGCAATATATGTAGGTAATCATGACCACTCACATTAAAATGAAGACTCCAGTCATATCAGTAACCTTATAAAAGCTGTTTTATTCTACAACCCCAATTCCGAAAAAGTTGGGACAGTATGAAAAAGGGAATAAAGACAAAAAGGAGTGATTTGTAAATTATATTCACCCTTTGCTATATTGAAAGAACTACAACTACACATTATATGATGTTTTACCTTGTGAATTTCATAGTTTTTTTTTTTTTTTTGAATGTACAGTAATTTCAAATCAGATGTTAAACAGGTGAGGCAATCGTGTCATAATACATAATACTGTATACTGTATAAGGAGCCTCCAAAAACAGCCTAGTCCTTCAAGAGCAAGGATCGTTCAAGACTTGTCAATTTGCCAACAGATGCTTAAGCAAATAATCCACAACAATGTTCCCCAAACTCAAATTGGAAGGATTTCACCCTCTACAGTGCACAATAAAGTTAAAAGATTCAAGGAATCTGATCAAATCTTGGTGTGTAAAGGGCAAGACGAAAACCATTTCTGAATGCGCGTGATCTCTGGTCCCTCAGACGTCACTGTCTTAAAAAACGGCATTCATATGTAATGGATATCATGAACATGGGCTTGGGATAACTTTAGTAAACCTTTGTTAGTCAACACCACTTACCGCTGCAACCATAGATGCAAGTTAAGACTTTACTATGCAAAGCAGAAGCCCTACATCAACACTGTCCAGAAGCGCTGCCAACATCTCTGGGTTTGGTCTCATCTTAGATTGAAAGTAGAACAGTGGATCTGTGTTTTTTGGTCTGAAGAGACCACATTTAAATTTTTTTTTTTAAAACAAAGCTGTCGTGTTATCCGGACCAAAGAGGAAAAGGGCCATCCAAGCTGTTATTAGCATCAGGTCCAAAAGCCAGTGTCTGTATGGGCCAGGGGTGTGTCAGTGCCCATGGCATGGGTAACTCGCACATCTGTGAGAACACCATGAATGCAGACAGATGTGTACAAATTTGTGAGCAACATATACTGCCATCCAGCACCATCTTTTCCAGGAACATCCCTGCATTTTCCAGCAGGACAACATCAAACCACATACTGCCCAGACTTCAAGTGCATGGCTGTGTAAGCAGAGAGTTTGGGTGCTAGATTGGCCTGCCTGCAATCCTGACCTGTCTCCAATTGAGAATTTGTGGCGCATTATGAAGCACACCATACGGCAATGAAGACCCCGTACAATTGTGCAGCTAAAAACCTACATAATGGATGAGTGGGGTAAAATTCCACTTTCTAAACTTAACAAACTTTTGTCTTCAGTGCCCAAATGCTTAATAAGTGTTATTAGAAGAAATGGTGATGTTTCACAGTGGTAAACACTTGACTGTCTCAACTTTTTTTGGAGCGTGTTGCAATCATCTGATTTGAAATTACTGTACATTTAAAAAAAAAAAAAAAAAAAAACAGTGAAATTCACAAGGTAAAACATAATATAATGTGTAGTTGTAGTGCTTTCAATATAGCAAAGGGAGAATATAATTTACAAATCACTCTTTTTTTTTTTTTTTTATCAGCATTTTTCAACTTTTTCGGAATTGAGGTTATACATGGAGAGGGTCCGCACATGGGGGCTGCCATTTTAGAATCTGTCTGTCAATGACCAGCCGAATACTACTCCCTTAATCTCAGTAAGCGTCCTGTTATTTTACACTTTAACTCATTGATTAAAGTAATCATGGCTGACTGTGAATACAACATTTCTACAATGTTATCTGAAACTGAAAACTATTGATTTTAAATGATTTTAAGCGAATTTATGTCTTTTTGTTCACATAAAGTCAGAAAAAAACAACATATGAATCCAAAATCCTTCTTTATCTGTGGTCCGACGAAGACACCAGCTTTGACCTTTGCCTCAGACAGCTTAGGGAAGAAGTCTTGAAGGTACTTGAAGGCTGCTGACTCCTTATCTAGAGCTCTGACAAATTGTTTCATAAGGCCCAATTCGATGTGCAGTGGTGGCATCAGCACCTTCCGGGGGTCCACCAGTGGCTCCCACTCGACATTGTTCCTCCCCACAGAGAACTCGGTCCGCTGCGGCCAGTCCCGCCTGTGGTAGTGCACCTTGGTGTCCCTGCTGTCCCAAAGGCAAAGATAGCAGGGAAACTTGGTAAAACCGCCTTGGAGACCCATCAGGAATGCCACCATTTTGAAGTCTCCTATGACCTCTCAGCCATACTCATCATACTTCAAGGTGTCCTGCAAGGTCTTGATGCTGTTGTAATCCTCTTTGAGGTGCACCAATGAGCCAGGAGAAGAGACGGGTACTTGTTACCATTATGGACCAGCACGGCTTTGAATATTACTTTAGTATAAATACATGTTAATTTGGATTCTTATGTTGTTTTTTTCTGACTTTATGTGAACAAAAAGACACAAATTTTCCCGTTTTCTCATTGGAAATAGGTAAATTTCAAAATATCACTGTCCTGGTCACAAAAGCAAAGTTTGTGGGGAATAATAGCCATTTTCTATACTTTTGAGGAATAAGCAATTAGGAAATAACATTTACTACCCAGGAACAAATAAATAAATAAATAAATAAATGGCTAAACAGTGTTATCATTTGTATTGTCCCAAAAACGTCCCATCGGAACTGGTTCAAGATAAATGCATGTTTCAGGAGTTGCTCCCATCAATAAGCATCCTCATTGTTCTACAGTGAAGGAGAAGTATTCATGTGATTGGTTTTAATAGTGGTCTCCTATGATTTACAAACTGTAGGCAGTAATCAGTATGGCTCCATCCTGGGCCATACATCTGTGACCAGCGGCAGTCTGCTAGATGATCATCATTGGCATTCTGTAGTAATTGAGCGCTACAGGAGAAATGTCAATTTCACCCTTGATCAGCATACTCAGCACTTCCGCACCAATGGGGAGTTTGACCACCTTGACCTGGATTATGAGGTAATGCCAAGAGAGTGAATGATTTATTGTATTTAACTTAATTTAACAAAGAGCTACATTATGGGATGCTGACACTGTTACTCCCTTAATTAGTATTTTTTACAGCATTCTCAGATAGAGTTAAAGGAATAGTTCACCCAAAAATGAAATTTCTGGCATTATTTATTCACACTCATGTCATTCCAGATATGTATGCTGTTGTTTTTATTCCCTGAAACACATACAAAAATATTTTTTTCTTGACATATGTAAATGATAATGACAGTTCTAAGTGACCACAAGCTGTCAAGCTCCAAAAAGGACACACACACACACACACACACACACACACACATACACACACACACACATGCACGCACGCACGCACACACACAAAATCACTATAAAACTAGTTGTACATATGAGTTGTGCACTTTATTCCAAGTCTTCTAAAGTCATACAATAGCTTTGTGTGAGTAAAATACTCAAATGTCAGTCATCATTCACTGATAATCTTTAACTCCGCTGCAGCTCTCAAATCATATATGACGCCTATGGTGCAAGTTGGACGCTAATAACATGTCAAACAGCATTGGTCCTTGAGTGTCTCCAGGGTCATGATGTCAAATATTAGCCTATATGAATGTTGGCCTCAGTCACCATTTACTTTCATAGTATGGATTAAGCCTAACATTTTGCATTTTTTGCAACATCTTTTGTGTTCTACAAAGGAAAGAAGGTTATATGGGTTTGGAACAGCATGAAGGTGAGTAAAGGATGATAACATATTCATTTTGTGTGAACTATTCATTTAATTTCCTCAAATAAAGTTTCATCTCACAAGAATAACACAGCATGGATAATGCAAACACAAGCACGCTAATTTGTGAGAATGTGTCCATATATTTTTATCCTGTGTTAGTTTGATCTCCTCTCGTTCCCACACAGGGTGCTAACAGATTCAAATAGAAGATCTGTAATTATCTCAAAATCCTTCAAGGATTTCAGTTGCATTTCTGTCACACTGGAGCCATCACACAATACCAAGAGCACAAGCTCTGGCTTGTTAAAAAGCCATGATGTCACACTAAGACACTTTTTTCCCAGGAAGGTTTTATTCCTGGTCACGGAACATTGGAAATTACATTCGTCTCTCTGAACAGTATTAATCCAAACTAATAATGTGTAGCAGGATGTTAGTGTTATCAAACAGAAATAATGCATATTAACACTTTCTTCAGTGAAATGTATATGAAATTGATTTTCAGTGATGTAAAAAATATGCTGTGAGAGCAAACGCTTATCTATTCAGTTGAGCTCAGACACTCCTGTCGTAGTCGGATGCTACAGGGCTGGTTTTAGCTCAGTTGGTCTGGGACAAATTGACCCCAATCTAAAGGAAATTGTCTGATTAATTGAGCTGAGGAGATATCCAAACCGGTGAGTCGTTTTCTGCTGGAGCATGGACTGAATTTACAAACAACTGCACTCATCGACTATTGTGTTTAAGTACCAATGCTTCTTGCTGGGACTCTTTTTGAGATTACATTAATGAAGTTCTCATTAAGACCAAGAAAATCTTTAAAAATTCCTTTTTTTAATCTGATTAGATTGTCTTAAATGTAATATTATAATATAAAGCATATATAGTTTATAATATATATATATATATATATATATATATATATATATATATATATATATATATATATATATGATAACATATTGTACAACCCCAATTCCGAAAAAGTTTAAAAATGCAAATAAAAACAAAAATGAGTGATTTGTAAATTACATTCACCTTTGCTATATTGAAAGCACTACAACTACACATTATATGATGTTCCCTATCTGTCACTCACTCGATGTTGTGTTGATGTAGTGACACTAGGGGTCACTCTTGGGAGCCCCGAACACCTCTGCTTTTTGAAAAAAGGCCAGTGGGAATTGGCGAGTGGAATTTGCATGCCACTCCCTCAGACATACAGGTATAAAAGGAACTGGTATGCAACCACTCATTCAGGTTTTGTGCTGAGGAGCTGAGACAAGGTCCCGGCCATTTCAGCGGGTAGTTCAGCATTGTGGCAAGAGGGACACAGCGTCTCATTCCCTCCATCATGGAACGGAAGTTACGAAAGTAACCAGGACATTCCCTATCTGTCACTCACTCGACGTTGTGTCGATGTAGTGACACTAGGGGTCCCTATACAAAACACCACAACTAGCTGAACTGTGTTAAGTGGACTGGCGGTGCGAGATGGGCAGACCACTGTGTGCCTCATAGCCAGCGCACCAGGCCGTCACATAACCTCCCCAAATGCTCTAATGAGCGTCAAACAGTCCTTCGGGAACAAGTTGACTGCCCAACAAATAGGGACAGGCTAGCCCAGCCGTGGCCTCTTTTCCAAAAATGTTTTCTCCCCAAAAAGAGTGGAATTTGTTAACCTTGGGGGGTTAAATTTGGGGGCCATAAATGTCTACGTCACGGGGGTGTTACTCCCAAGGGAAAGATACCGTGGAGACCACACCCTGCCCAGAGAAGGGGGGGTATTTCGAGTGGAAATACGTCACATGGTCTTACCGAGTCTTGTCGGAAGTATGTCATGTGGAGAAGTCGCATAGTAGGTCCTACTCGAGGGTGGAGGAATTTCTACAAGCATGGTGACAGGGGGCAGAGCGGCCTCTGCCCAAGGAAGACACAGTTTACTGACAGGGAAACGATTTAGTGGAAAATATATCACATGAGGTCACCTATGGGGAACCAGCGCATGTGGAGCACCTACCCCAGTACAGGGCTTAGTTAGCGCATGTACTGGGCCGGCAGCAAGTTTCTCCGCAAACTCGTCTGCCACAGGGCTAAGGAGGAAAGTCATCCAGGGACCACAACTTGTGAACATGACTGGGAGTCAAAGGCGCACATCTTCACCTCATGGAGAGGAAAGGCACTATACTACCCTCGTGCAGCTCTTTTAGCGCCTTGGCTTGGTGAACTTGCAGGAGAGCCATGGCGTGCAGGGCAGAGGCAGCTTGTCCAGCGGCATCGTAGGCCTTAGCTGTCAGGGACGACGTAAACCTAGAGGCCATGGACGGGAGGTGGCAGGCTCTGCGGGCACAAGTGCACCGCTAGCGCCTTATCCACCTGGGAAATCACCGAATACCCCTTGGCCGCCCCACCATCGAAATATCGGGATTGGGCAGTAAAAGGTGCCCCCCACGATCTTGTCAGCTCCTAATGCACTTCCGGGAAGCAATGGACCGGGGCGGGAGTGGCCGTGAGCAGCGCTCTGGGCCCAGGAACCAATCATCGAGCCGCAAGGGTTCAGGGGAGAGTGGAGGGTTCCACTCTAGCCCGACACTCGCGGCTGCCCGGGAAAGCATGTCCGTCATCTCTGCGTTGGCCCGAGAATGAGACCACACCTGAAGGAGGGAGCCCAGCCGAGGCGTCCACATCAGAGTGGACGAGCCCGCTCTCCGATGCTGCGCTCGATAACTCGTTGTCTTCCCAGGCTCTGAATAAGAGGTCGAACTCGCCGTGAGACGAGCCGGCTGTCTCATCCAAGAGCCTGACCGGGGCAAGCGAGCGTGCTGGGGAATGGGAGGTCCGTGGGGGTTTACCCGGCAGAGGTGCTCCCAGTGAGGTCCCCAAATCGCCCCCAGTGCTAACCAGCATGGCCTCATACCCATAGGTAGAAGGACCGAGGCGGGGAGCCGCTGGGGTGGCTTGCTTTCTTACAAATGCAAGCCGCGACCGCAACATTGCCATGGTCATGTTCTCGCAATGAGGACATGACCCATCCACGAACGATGTCTCTGCGTGGGCAGCACCCAGACACGTAAGACAGCGATTGTGGCTGTCAGAAGCAAAGAGATAACCACCGCAGCCAGGAATAACACACAAATGGAAATGCATCTTTAAAAAGACGTTTCTGTGTGTGCCGCTCTTTTAGAAAGAAAATATACTCTTTAAGAATATACTCTTTTGCTCTGCCGAAGCGCCTAAGGGTGTTCTCTGCACTCCACAGGTGCAGAGGGGGAGAAGCCGCTGAAATGCACCGTAAATCCAGCAGTTTTAGGTGAATGGTATAGAGAACTGAGTTTGAATTGAATTCAGTGCACTGAATGCAACCGCTCAGCTCCGAAGAGAAAATCTGAATGAGTGGTTGCATACCAGCTCCTTTTATACCCGTATGTCTGGGGCAGTGACACGCAAATTCCACTCGCCAATTCCCATTGGCCTTTTTTCAAAAAGCAGAGGTGTTCGGGGCTCCCAAGAGTGACCCCTAGTGTCACTACATCGACACAACATCTCGTTCCCTCCATCAGGGAACGGAGGTTAAGAAAGTAACCAGGACATTTTTCCTTGTGAATTTCACTGTTGTTGTTGTTTTTTTTTTTTTTTTTTTTTTTTTAAATGTACAGTAATTTCAAATCAGATGATTGCAACACGCTCCAAAAAAGTTGGGACAGTCAAGTGTTTACCACTGTGAAACATCACCATTTCTTCTAATAACACTTATTAAGCATTTGGGCACTGAAGACACAAGTTTGTTAAGTTTAGAAAGTGGAATTTTCCCACATTCATCCATTATGTAGGTTTTTAGCTGCACAATTGTACGGGGTCTTCATTGCCGTATGGTGTGCTTCATAATGCACCACACATTCTCAATTGGAGACAGGTCAGGACTGCAGGCAGGCCAATCTACCACCCACACTCTCTGCTTACACAGCCATGCACTTATAATCCAGGCAGTATGTGGTTTGAAGTTGTCCTGCTGGAAAATGCAGGGACATCCCTGGAAAAGACGGTACTGGATGGCAGTATATGTTGCTCCAAAATTTGTACATATCTATCTGCATTCATGGTGTTCTCACAGATGTGCGTATTACCCATACCATGGGTACTGACACACCCCTGGCCCATACAGACACTGGCTTTAAGGACCTGACGCTAATAACAGCTTGGATGGCCCTTTTCCTCTTTGGCCCGGATAACATGACAGCTTTGTTTAAAAAAATAAAAATACAATTTGAAATGTGGACTCTTCAGACCAAAACAACACAGTTCCACTGTTCTACTTTCCATCTAAGATGAGACAGAACCTAGAGAATTCGGCAGCGCTTCTGGACAGTGTTGATGTAGGGCTTCTGCTTTGCATAGTAAAGTCTTAACTTGCATCTGTGGATGCAGCGGAGAGTGGTGTCGACCAACAAAGGTTTACTAAAGTTATCCCAAGCCCATGTTCATGATATCCATTACAGATGAATGCGTTTTTTAAGACAGTGACGTCTGAGGGACCAGAGATCACGCGCATTCAGAAATGGTTTTCGTCTTGCCCTTTACACACCAAGATTTGACCAGATTCCTTGAATCTTTTAACCATATTGTGCACTGTAGAGGGTTAAATGCCCAAAATCCTTCCAATTTGTCTTTGGGGAACATTGTTCTCAAAGTGCTGGATTATTTGCTTAAGCATCTGTTGGCACATGACAAGTCTTGAACGATCCTTGCTCTTGAAGGATTAGGCTGTTTTTGGAGGCTCCGTATACAGTATACAGTACTATGACACGATTGCCTCACCTGTTTAACATCTCCCGTTTCATATCACCTTGTTATTTCAACTTGTCAAATTGCCCTGTCAAAACTTTTTTGGAGCGTGTTGCAGTCATCTGATTTGAAATTACTGTACATTTTTTTTTAAAAAACTATGAAATTCACAAAGTAAAACATCATATAATGTGTAGTTGTAGTGCTTTCAATATAGCAAAGGGTGAATATAATTTACAAATCACTCCTTTTTGTTTTTATTCGCATTTTTCATACTGTCCCAACTTTTCGGAATTGGATTGTATATAATATATACATAGTATCACCATTTTACCATAAATATTGTATTCTTAGACTTGCTTGGTGCTGCTGAGTAATGCTTTGAATTCGTTTTTCTGGTTTGTGTCTGAGATGCTGTGATTTCTACTTATAGCTGACTTTTGGAGGAATGCCTTATTCTGGCAAGCCAATCTCAGGAGGCAGAAGGAACTTCAAAGGCTGCATGGAGAGCATAAACTACAATGGAGAGAACATCACCGATCTGGCCAGAAGAAAGAAACTAGACACTTCAAGCTTTGTGAGTCCATAAACTCTACAACCATATCTAAGGGAACTAATCAGAGTTTGATTTTTAGTGCATAAGATTTGTGTTCATGACAGTTCTGTGCATATTTAATATATTTTACTAGTTGTTTTTGCCTTGAGGGTTTTGTGGAGGTGTATGACCATGAAGGGCTGACATATCGCTCAAGCTGTGCAAGGTTGAGAAATGTGACTTAAAATGAAGAGTGCATTTCATCTACCATGGTTCAGATATGACATTGATGAAGCTCGCTTTTTAAACTTCATATGGATCTGATTAATTTATTCCAACATGATGATGAGAATGTTAATCTTCTGCACAGATCTGATGACTGTTGCACTGATAATGATATTACAAAGACTGCAATAATTGCACATTATATCTGATAAGCATATCAGTGTTCCAAGCAATTATTAAGTGTACCATAAACATAAAGAGTGACAATAATTTTTTTTTTTTTTTTTTTTTTGTGATGAAACGTGAAATACAGTCTTATCTCTGCCATTCTATTACATTTCATTAGGTCAAAGAACATCAAGAAAGCTTTAGAAATTAGAGGTCGACTGATAGTGAATTTTGCCGATACCGATAACTAAGGTGGTGGAAAAGGCCGATAACTTATTAATCGGCCTATAGTTTTTAAAATCGATTCATAGAATGTTACAACATTTTCTTAGCTGGCACAGACATAGACACCAGAGTACAAAATGAATAAAATCCTAGACAGTAATCAGAAAAAAGAAGACTGGGTGCATAACATGGGAATACACTGGGGACTACTATTTTGAAATGATGGAGCTTTGGCTTCGTTACAGAGCTCTATTTTTTTATATTTACCAAATTGAGCTTTTTTAATATATTATAATTATTATTCACAATATCAGAAGTTTGAAACATGATGTATGTGCTGACGAGGGACGTTTCCATATAACTATATTATTCCTTTATATATATTTCTCTTTGCATGCCCTCACTTCCATTTAAAACATAATTATCAAAGGAACACGGAGGAATAAAATAAACTATTCGTATAGATTTTTGACGATATATCAGTCTACCATGATTAGAAATTTTATATTTATATGCGAAACTTGAATTAACCTTTTCGCTCATGAGTTTCTCCTGTACTGACGGATCCCCCAGTGTGAGTTCAATAATGCACGCTGTAATTAAAAACAAAATCTGACCTTACACCACAGCAGATGTACTGGAGGACAGATTATGTCACAGCAGATACACTGAAGGTCAGATTATATATTATCAAACATATAATGTGGTTTTTAGATGTTTGTAATGATTGATTATTATAAAGAAGATGCGATTGCGAGTGCGCTTGCTGTCTATGTGTGCTGCCGTATTGTTTACATGCAATGCAGTAAGGAATTCTGAGTTCGTGATAGAAGCATAGAAGGTTCTGAAAACCTAGCCCTTCCACTTTCCCAGCACAGGAAGTGATTAGAATGAGTAACGGACTAGTTTGTATATACTTTGTTTGACACGGCCGCAGCGCTGCATCAAAACAGTGTGCTCCAATGATAATGGCTTTAAACTTTTATTTAGTGATTGGTTGAATGTTTGTAACATAAAAATAAATATAGTGTGATGCTGAAAAAACTAGTTGAGTTGCTGGTTCATTATGACAACTGCTTCGGTCCCTCTTTTGCTGGTAAACAGCAGCACGAATGTAGATAACTTCGGTTTGATCGTATGCGTCTGAGCCCAGCCTAGTGTAATCACACTGGTTTGATTGCACGTGCGAAAGGGTTAAAAAATATTTTTGTTCCCCTTGACTAGAGCTTTCGATTTAGACAAATCATGCCTCAAATCAAGCTTCATGCTTGTTCTGTTTTCAGAAAGGAGAAGCAAATAAAGCTTTTAAAACTTTCTATTGAACGTGATCAGTGATGGAAAATAGTTGGGTGTTCCCAGTTGCCTTTCTCAATAACAAGAAAATAACACAGCTCTCTCCATCTCCTCTACAAATTTGACATGTGTCCACCATAGACAGGCTTTGAATTATTATTAATGTCTGAAGGATTATATTCAAGGTTGGTAAAACACATCATACGGGGGGAGGTTCTGTTATGAAGTGCTGAGAAAGGTTGAGTGCACATTTCTATTTCATCGTGATGAGACTGATTAAGTTCTCTATATTTGAACTGAGGCTGAAGTGCATTTGGTGCCTCAAAATTACCATTTAGAAGGGCGTAGAGCTGGAGAGTTATGAATAAAAGCACTCTTCCTTGGTTCTATGCTCCCCTTTTCCTTAAGGTTCAGAAATCTATGCCGTGGCTTGAACATGCTGTAGCAGCACTTTGGGAGATCTTTTTTTAAGCCCATGTTCCACATGAAAGGCCTCCAGCCATTTGAAACACTGATTTAGTTTCTAGACACTTTGTATTACAGCTTTGTATTAAATAAATTTTTAAGTGTATTAACTTACTGTACAGTGTGTTGCATTAAATTTGCTTCTCTACAGAGACATGTTTTTGTCTACACTGTTTTGTGTAGTGGAAACCCTGCTGAAAGAAAAACAGCTTAAACCATTCTGAGGTGGTTTGCTGGTGTAAGCTGGTTTAAGTTGGTTTAGCTGGTATTTAGCGGGTCGACAACTGGTCTCTGAGATTGACCAGCTGAAAAGTGCCGAAAACCAGGGACCCTCTTCCAAGGGTCACAAGATGATTGATTATATTGTAATAATCAAAATTATTAAAATAAAGATTTTTATAAGTTTGAAAATGGACTTCTTATTTCTTATTTTAATTCAACAACTCCCTTCAGCAGCTGTTGTTTTTATCAATTAAACTTCTGAAATCACAAAATTAATCACAATTAATTATTTTAATTTATTGACTCTCAGTTTCTGTAAAATAAAAAGTTTGAAAACAAGCAGGTTTTCATCATTTGTCATCAAGGAATTATATTTGCCTACAAAACAGTCCAGCCTAACCAGCTTGGCCAGCTTTTTTTTCAGCAGGGAAATCATGTTTGATAAATAGCAAAATTATTTAACCATCTTAGAAAGTTTACATGGTGAACAGCTGGGGGCTGCATTTCCTGATAACGATGGATCTTAGCTCTTAAGAGTGTTCTTTATGTGCGAAGGTAAGGTTTTTTTTTTTTTTTTTTTTTTCAAAAACTGCACTCAACACGAACGTGCAACAACGTACCTTAAATGTTTCTTAAGAGCCGCTCTTAGTAAAGTTCTGAAATGTGACCGTATAGTGTCGCTCGTCATTGTAATTTCATTAAAGCTTTGTAAATATATGTAATTTACCTCACTGGAAAATGTTTAAAGCTATTCTCTTAAGCATTCAAACTAATTAACAACATAATTAAATGTTTAGTTTTGTAATTATTTTGTGCAGTATGATCTATTATTTTCACACAATCACTGCTTTGTTCATCATATGTGTGTTTGCAGTGTTTCGTTTACACAAATTCAACTGTGGATCGATGTGCAAGCTGCAGGGTCATTGAAGACTGTTTAAATATATATATATATATATATATACACACACACACTACCGGTCAAAACTTTTGACACACTTGACTGAAATGTTTCTCATGATCTTAAAAATCTTTTGATCTGAAGGCGTATGCTTAAATGTTTGAAATTAGTTTTGTAGACAAAAATATAATTGTGCCACCAAAGAAAAGCAGCCAATAAGTGCCCAGCATATAGATGGGAACTCTTTCAATACTGTTTAAAAAGCATCCCAGGGTGATACCTCAAGAAATTGGTTGAGAAAATGTCAAGAGTACATGTCTGCAAATTCTAGGCAAAGGGTGACTAATTTGAAGATGCTAAAATATAACACAGTTTTGAATTATTTTGGATTTTGTTTAGTCACAACATAATTCCCATAGTTCCATTTATATTATTCCATAGTTTTGATGTCATTACTATTATTCTAAAATGTGAAAAAAAAAAAAAAAAAAAAAAAAATATATATATATATATATATATATATATATATACATACAGTATATGTGCTGTATATATAATGGAGGTTTACCATGTTGGCAGTAGGCCTATTGAATGTGCACAGTAGGACGATGAAAGCATCAACGTAGGGTACATGTACATACATTTATCAAGCCAAGATGTATTCCCAAAATGATACAGGTGACATCAATGCAGCACCTTTGGGTGTCAGAAAGGAAGATGAGGAGGTTATAGAAGTGTAGGAAGGTGGAAAGACAAGCCAAGATACATAATTTTCCACTTAAATATAACATCTCCATTATGGATGTGCCCGAAGCCGAATACCTTATTGGAAAAGGTACGAATAATGACTTCAAAATGAATAACAAATTCTACCGAATAATAGAAAAAATAGGATAGAACGATATTTTAAATAAAAATATCTAAAATGACAATGTAAAGGTGAGTCTGTGAAGTTAATACGACTAAAGTAGAAACTTTATCAATTTCAGTGGGCACGGTATGATCTCAAGTTTAAATCAGATGTTTGCATTGCTCTACTGCTGCCTAAAGCTATTTTTTGTTGTAGCAGTGTGTATACACAAACTGTATACACCTGCATCACTTTCACACAACCTATATTATTTATTAATGCATGGTATCTAACAAATTATTATTAATTTGCTTAAAAACAAACCGCAAAGGGTAATTAATTAGAAGACTGTCATATTAAACAAACACATATTATTTAAATAAAACACTAAAATTGAAATAACTTTGCAAAATCATTTAATTTTATCATCTTTCATGTTGACTACCCCCTTCCAACATTACAACTCGTCAACTTGGGTATCATCTAGAATTCCGAACTTCCCACCTGATAAATACGACTTTGCTGAGTCATTCATGTACTCGGAACTCATAATTATGATATTTCCGACTCCACTTGAAGTGCACATAAGATTACTTCAGAGCACGCATAGATCTACGATGATTTTTAAGTAGGCTACTACTTAAGTTCATTTACTTTTGGGATTTTAAGATGATTTGTACGATCATTTCTACGATGCACTTAGGCTAACAATGCTTTTGGGAAACAAGGCCTTGGTCTCCAACACTTTGACATAAATTGCTTTTAAATGCACTGAAACATCTCTATTCTGCCTCAATTTCAGCGGAACCTGACGTTCTCCTGTGTGGACTCGCACACATTCCCTGTCTTTTTCAATGGCACCAGCTTCCTGCAGCTTCCAGGCAGGAGGGACCACAATATGGTGTCTGTGGGTTTCCAGTTCCGTTCTTGGAATCCAAGTGGTCTGCTCCTGTTCAGCTCCCTGGCAGATGGAATGCTGGAACTGTCTCTAAATGATGGAAAAGTCATAGTGCACATCAACGTCACCCAGCAAAAAAACATGCGTATAGACATTGCATCAGGTGAGCCGAAACCCTGCACCCACACACAGATTCATGGGCTGTTACATGGAGATCTCATTAGGTTTCATCAGTCTATTTTTGTGAGTTGTGTGGTCTGTCTAGAACAGTAGCATCTAGTTGATAAATTAGTTAGTTTTAAAATGTTTTATATCATTTTAAATACTCATGTTGGCAACTCTTCCAACAGTATTATCAGTCAACACCCATTTATGCAATACACTGTAAAAATGTCTGTAATTTTAACAGTAAAAGACTGTAAAAATGCTACAGAAATACAACGTTAATTGATTAATGAATATTAACTGTAAAATATACAGTAACTTTTTTTATATATTTTAAAAGACAATACAGTAGTTTTTACAATAAAATGTTGTAAAAATTACATTTTTCAGATTGAAAAAGGATGGTTTTCCTGTATAATTAATGGTAAAAAATTTACATTATGTTTAACAAGAGAGTACATGTACTTCTTACAGTAAATTATTGTTAAAATTACAGTAAAAAACAGTAATCAGGCATTCCCACAATTCCCTGCGTGACCCATCATATTTCATTATATTATATGTGAATACTTATGTTTCTTCTTATTTTTAATATCAGTTACTGTATGTACTTTGGGGTGTTCTGTTTTGTATTTGATGTAGTTTAGTTAATGTTTACTGCATGATTTTAATTTCACATGTGTTTCCCTGATGGTGTTTAGTGTTTGTGTGAGTGACACTGAGCACTGTCTCTACTTATTTATTGGTCATTGCTCATGGAAGAGCCACTATTGATGAAGTTCATGTCATCATGTGCTCTTCTGTAGTTACTACAGTGATTAACAAATTTACTTTATTTTTTTATAAAGTAAAAAGCTGATTTTTACAGTTTCAGAAGGCTAATATTAAGTTTATGACTTTTTTTCACTTTAAATTTCACAGAATTTATTTCTTATTTTTTTCTTTTTTTACAGTGCCATCGTGGTCGTGTAAATTACAACAGTTTTAAACTGTAAAATGTACAGGTTGTTCTGTAAAGTTGTTTACATTTTTACTGTATTTTTTTACATAATTATTCTGGCAACCACAGCTGCCAGTTTTTGTTGTTGTTGTTGTTGTTGTAAAAACAACAGGATTTTTTTTACAGTGTATGATAAATAGCATACTGCAATCATTGAAGTTACATCAAGTCCCAGGGTTGAGTTTTATTTGCTCAGAGGCTTCTCTTTCAAAGCTGAACAGAGTTTTCAACTATGTTTCGTTCATGTATCAACTTTGTATCAATGTTTATCATAAAATTCCTTAGGAGATTTTGGACAAATTTAGACAATTGTTGTCGCAAATTGCTATAAAAAAAAAATTATGTAAACATCATAAAAAGATCATTTGGTCTTGGAAGAATTTCATGAAAAAATATTTGAATTCTTGGTGAAATTTCTGGCTTTTGACTACAGACCTTTGGCGTCTTGGTAAATCTGAGCACACTTTGGTTTGTGGCATTTTTGAGGTCTCCTCTGAAACTCTAGATTTCTCAGGAGGAAAAATCTGAGAAGCAGGAATGTCTTCATTTACTCTCCATTTAATCTCATTGCTGTCTAGGAGAAACAGAAAATTAACTAAGATATGGTATATAACAGATCTCATTTTTTGTTCCCTATCTGTCACTCACTCGAAGTTGTGTCGATGTAGTGACACTAGGGGTCACACTTGGGAGCCCCAAACACCTCTGATCTTTGAGAAAAGACCAATGGGAATTGGCGAGTGGAATTTGCATGCCACTCCCCCGGACATACGGGTATAAAAGATGCTGGCTCGCAACCACTCATTCAGATTTTCTCTTCGGAGCCGAGCGGTTGTATTTCACTGAGCTGAATTCCTCCGCCGATCCATTCACCTACAAACTGCTGCATTTCAGCGGCTTCTCCCCCTCTGCACCTGTGGAGTGCAGAGAATGCCCCTGGGCGCTTCGGCAGACTAAAAGAGTATATTCTTCCTCTGAAAGAGAATATTTTCCTCTAAAAGAGTGGCATTTTCCGTTTGTGTATATTTCCTAGTTGCGATCGTTACCTCTCCGCTTTCGATGGCCACAGTTGCTGCCTTACGTGTTTGGGCACTGCCCACGCAGATACAGCGTTCGTGGACGGGTCATGTCCTCACTGTGAGAGCATGACTATGGCAATGTTGTGGTTTTTTCGTAAGAGGGAAAGCCACCCCAGCGGCTCACCGCCTCTGTCCTTCTACCTACGGGTATGAAGCCACATCGGTTAGCGCTGGGGGCGATTTGGTGACCTCAATGGGAGCAGCTCCGCTGGGAAACCCCCCACGGACCTCCCATTCCCCAGCACGCTAGTTTGCCCCAGCGAGTTCACGTTCTCATTTGGGGCTCATGAAGAGGATGAGCTGTCGATCACAGCATCGGAGAGCGGGCTCGTCCAGTCTGATGCTGAGGACTCGGCTGGGCTCCCACCTTCGGGTATGGTCAGCTGACGGCCATGCTTGCCCGGATGGCTGCGAGCGTCGGGCTGGAGTGTAATCCTCCACTCTTCCCTGAACCCTTACAGCTCGATGATTGGTTCCTGGGCCCAGAGCGCCGCTCACGGCCATGCCCCACCCCATTCCCTTTCTTCCTGGAGGTGCATGACGAGCTGACGAGGTAGTGGCAGGCACCTTTCACTGCCCGGACCCAATCTTTCAGCTCCCCTGCTCTCACTACCCTCGATGGTGGGGCTGCCAGGGGGTACTCGTCGATCCCCCAGGTGGATAAGGTGGTTACAGTGAACCTGTGCCTGCAGAGCGCCGCCACCTGGCGAACCGCCCGAGACTCCCATCTAGGGCCTGTAGGCTTACGTCATCTCTCGCGGCTAAGGCCTACGGTGCCACTGAACAGGCCGCCTCCGCCCTGCACACCATGTCTCTCCTGCAAGTACACCAAGCCAAGGCGCTAAAAGATCTGCACGAGGGTAGTTCTGACCCGGGATTGATGCAGGAGCTGCGTTCGGCGACCGACCTCGCTCTCCGGGTGACGAAGGTCACAGCATGGTCTCTCAGGCTGGCGATGTCCACCCTCGTGGTCCAGGAATGCCACCTTTGGCTCAACCTGGTCGAGATGAGAGAGGCTGACAAGGTACGATTCCTTGACACTCCAATCTCCCAGACTGGCCTATTCGGCGACACCGTCGAGGACTTTGCCCAGCAGTTCTCGGCGGTGAAACAGCAGACGGAGGCTATTCAGCACATCCTGCCCCGGTGCGGATCAAGACCCCGCACACTGTCTGCTTGTCGACAAGGGCATCCCCCAGCGGCAACAACACCGGCTCCACCGCAGCCTGCCCCCACGGCCCGGCCCCGGCATGGAGCCACCCGCAGGAAGCAGACACCTCCCGTCTCACGACCCACTGCCATGAACCAGAGAAAGGCTTCGAAGTGACTTCGAGACGGGTGACCCAGGGACGTGGAGACCCGCTGCAGTGGAGGTGGTGAACAGACCACTCCATCCCCCAGTGGAGGGCCGGGAGGAGAATCTTTTTTTCCCATTTTTATTTGATTTCGCTGCATGCCCAAGGGGCTGCGGTACCCAAACTTTCAACAAAAGAGCATTTTCCTTATTCCGTATCTGGTGCTCACAGCCGTCATTATCACGACTGCCAGCCACTGTTCCTTTATGGCAGGTATGGCGCTCCAGGGGTGCCTCCCCGCCTCTGTGCGCCCAGCTGTGGCACAAACACACCATGCCAGGCTGGTTCTGATGAACTGCGGGGATGATTTCCTTCCTCCCCTGTCCCTAACCGGTCCTATTTTGGATATCCAGAGCCAGGTAAGTGCTTTGATGTCCCCAGACTCAGCACAGCCATGGGTTCGGGGCTCGAGCCTCCTCAACATGGCGCCTCAGTCTCTGCCCCGCTGCAAGGCCCCACCCGCCGGTACGTCCGACGTGATTGTCCCCTTGGATCCCTTCGCCCGGAGTTTGGAGGCATCGTTTGCGCTCTCCAACCCATCACAATGGCTGACCCGGACCGTCCGACTCGGCTATGCGATTCAGTTTGCCAGGCGCCCGCCCAGGTTCAACGGCATCCGCTTCACCTCAGTGAAGGGCGAGAACGCTGCTGCCCTGCGTGCGGAGTTCGCGACCCTTCTGTGGAAGGATGCGATAGAGCCTGTCCCTCCAGCCGAGATGAAGAAGGGATTCTACAGCCCCTACTTCATCGTACCGAAAAAAGGCGGTGGGTTGCAGCCAATCTTGGACCTGCGAGTACTGAATCGGGCCTTGCACAGACTCCCGTTCAAGATGCTGATGCAAAAACGCATTTTAGCGAGCGTCCGGCATCAAGATTGGTTTGTGGCGGTAGACCTGAAGTATGCGTACTTCCAGGTCTCAGTTTTAGCTTGACACAGGCCCTTCCTGCGGTTTGCTTTCGAGGGGCCGGGTGTACCAGTACAAGGTCCTCCGTCTTCACGAAAGTCGCAGAGGCAGCCCTTGCCCCACTAAGGGAAGTGGGCATCTGCATCCTCAACTATCTCGACGACTGGTTAATCCTAGTTCACTCTCGGGATCTGTTATGTGCGCACAGGGACCTGGTGCTCAGGCACCTCAGCCGGCTGGAGCTTTAGGTCAACTGGGAAAAGAGCAAGCTCTCCCCGGTTCAGAGCATCTCTTTTCTCGGATTGGAGTTAGACTCAGTCTCTATGATGGCACGCCTTACAAGCGAGTGCACGCAGTCAGTGCTGAACTGCCTGAAATCATTCAGGCAGAGAACCTGTCCCACTGAAACCATTTCAGAGGCTCTGCCCACTGCCCACTTTGATACGCCCTGACTGAGGCTCCCCTCGGTATATGCGTTCCCCCCAGTGAGCCTACTAGGACCACCCAGACTTGGTTCTCGGACCACACTCTCCTCGCGACAGCCCCCCGGCGAATTCCCCTGAGGAAGGACCTTCTCTCTCAGGGACAGGGTACCATCTGGCACCCGCGACCAGACCTCTTGAATCTCCATGTCTGGCCCCTGAACGGGATGCGGAAGACCAAATTGGCCTACCACCCGTGGTGGTAGACACGATCACTCAGGCTAGGGCCCCCTCTACGAGGCACCTATATGCCTTGAAGTGGCGTCTGTTCACTAAGTGGTGTTCTTCCCGACGCAAAGACCCCCAGAGATGTGCAGTCGGGTTGGTTCTTTCCTTCCTGAAGGAGAGGCTGGAGGGGCGGCTGTTCCCCTCCACCTTGAAAGTGTATGTGGCCGCTATAGCAGCGCAACATGATGCAGTGAACGGTAAGTCTCTCAGGAAGCACGACCTGATCATCAGGTTCCTTAGAGGCACGAGGAGGTTGAACCCTCCCAGACCGTGCCTCATCCCCTCGTGGGATCTCTCCGTGGTCTTGCGGGTCCTGCATGGAGCCCCATTTTAGCCCCTGGAGTCAGTTGAGCTAAAGGCACTCTCCTTGAAGACTGCACTCCATCAAGAGGGTAGGGGACCTGCAGGCAACTGTCAGACTGTCTCTGTCAGTGACACGTGCCTTAAGTTCGGTCCGGAATTCTCTCACGTGATCCTGAGACCCCGGCAGGGCTATATGCCCAAGGTTCCCACGAGCCCGTTTAGGAATCAGTTGGTAAACCTGCAAGCACTGCCCCAGGAAGCCAGCCTTGTTGTTGCTGTGCCCGGTGCATGCTTTACACATCTATTTGGATCTCACACAGAGCTTTAGATGCTCTGAGCAGCTCTTTGTCTGCTTTGGAGGTCAGCAGAAAGGGAGTGCTGTCTCCAAACAGAGGATCGCCCACTGGGTCATTGACACCATCGCTTTGGCATATCATGCCCAGGACGTGCTGCCCCCCTTGGGGCTACTAATACATTCTACTAGGAGTGTGGTGGCCTCCTGTGTTCTCACCAATGGCGTCTCTTTAGCAGACATCTGCAGAGCAGCGGGCTGGACAACACCCAACACCTTCATGAGGTTTTACAATCACCGGGTTGAGCCGTTCTCATCCTGTGTGTTGTCAGGTATGAGCAGGTAAGTTGCAGGACAGCTGGCTGGGTGTACCACTTGCATATGTGCGCTTTTCACCCCCAGTCGTGTTCACGAAGTCGTGTACCCTGGATGTACTTCCTCCTTAGCCCTGTGGCAGGCGAGTTTGTGGAGAAACTCGTTGCCGGCCCAGTACTTGTGCTAGTAGGACCTGCACTGGGGTAGGTGCTCCACATGTGCTGGTTACCTGTCAGTAACCTCGGGCAGGGTGTGGTCTCCACGGTGTCTTCCCCTTGGGAGGGACACCCCCCGATGCGGACACTTATGGCCCCCAGTCGATCAAAAAATAAATCTTTTTTTGGGGAGAAAAAGAAGAGAAGGAGCCACGGCTGGGGTAGCCTGTCTCCATTTTTGGGCAGTCGTCCTGTCCCCAAAGTGCTGGGGACCGTGCAATTCTCGTAGGAGCGTTGGGGGAGGTTACATGACGGCCTGGTGCGCTGGCTACGAGGCACACAGCGGTCTGCCCGTCTTGCACCGCGAGTCCATGTAACACAGTTCAACTATTTGTGGCGTTTTGTATAGGGACACCTAGTGTCACTACATTGACACAACATCGAGTGAGTGACAGATAGGGAATGTCTTGGTTACTTTCGTAACCTCCGTTCCCTGATGGAGGGAACGAGACGTTGTGTCCCTCCTGCCACAACACTGAACTACCCGCTGAAATGGCCGGGACCTTGTCTCGGTTCCTCAGCACAAAACCTGAATGAGTGGTTGCGAGCCAGCTCCTTTTATACCCGTATGTCCGGGGGAGTGGCATGCAAATTCCACATGCCAATTCTTATTGGCCTTTTCTCAAAGATCAGAGGTGTTTGGGGCTCCCAAGAGTGACTCCTAGTGTCACTACATCGATACAACGTCTCGTTCCCTCCATCAAGACGTTTTTATTTCCTGTGGGGAAGTCCATACATCTTATTCTGAACAAAATTTATATTTTCTCTTTTGTTGATTTAAGAAGTATCTTGGTCAATCTGAAGCAGAGCTTTAGTCCAAAGACACCTTTTGACATTCTGGGCACACTCAATAAACTCTTGTGCTAATAGGGCATTATGAGAAAGGGTAGTTTCTCTTACATTGTTAACCTCAAGGCTAATTGGGCACCAGCTGTTTGGAATCCTTTATCTTTTTTAAGAAAAGCAAATTGACTCCACATTGAACTCCAGCGTGGTGGAGGCAGGTTATAACTTGATGGAGTTCCATGCATAGTAAGTACTCGGTCAAAGTTACAGAATTAATGCTGTGGTCTGGCACAGGCTTATAGGTCTCAATCCAAAAATTCCTATTTAGAGTTCAGCATGTTAATTGATTTAATGAATCTATTGTAGAATATAAGAGAAAGAATTGATATGGGCCTTCCACATTTCCTTCCGTTCCACAGAGTTTTACTGGACTCTCTTGGTCTCTGATACAGGGCAGGGAACTTCTAACTTGCTAAAATTGGGAAATATTAATTTTACTCATTTTATTTTATCACTAGTTTTTCATTATTTTTGTCATTTTGGTAGAAACTAGCAATATTACCATATATAAACTAAATTAAGGCCAATATATATATTGTTAGGCAAGGTTGTGCACCAGTCAGATTTGAACTGAGAATGCTTTTTAAATTCCAGTTAAAGTACTGAATTTGAATTTTATTTAAATTGAGGTACTGTAGCAAACAGGATCCACAATTGTAATTTGAATTTAAAAAAAGTAGAATTAAAATTTAATGATATTCAAAGAAAATAATATAACTGCTGTGTAGTTTTTATTCTGAAAACAATGTGGTGTACATTTTGTGCTGCTGTATTGAAAATTAAAAAAAAAAAAATATTCTATTGTGTGACTGTGTTGAATTTCTTTGAATTGAAATTAAGGAAATTCCTCTTACTGTCATTCCAGTTCAACATCTTGTGCGATTAGGCCAATTAAATTCAAAGTCTCTAAGGGAGCCAATTCTTAAAGTGTGAATTTCACTCAACCCTGGTATTGGGATGCAAATTAGGTCTCCTTTTTCAGGGCTCTGTTTTGTATTTTTTATTTCTATCTGCAGAAGATCATAAGCTGAAGAAGTATTACCTTGACAAATAAATAAATGATTGCCTTAGTCATGCCTCTTGAAGACTAGAGTATGAGGTAAAGTATTGCTGGAGCATAAATAGACTATGAATTGAGAGCATTCTTGATCAATCTACCATGTAGCTGATAAGATAAAAAGAAATGATTTACTAATTCTTCATACTAGCACCACATTCTAAAACACCTAATCAATTTTCTGTCTATTGCTCGCTGAACAATGTGTGTTACACCAAGCAGCCGCTAAAGATTTAGACACAATAACTGACAGATTCATTAAGAAATGCCTTCTTATTGAACTTGATTTGAAACCTTGAACATAGAGCTGCTCTTAGTGCTGCTGAAAATCAAATACTCTTCTCTTTAAAAATAGGCAGGATATGAGAATGTTCAAACATCATACAGGCAAATAAGGTGATCATATAGTAAACTTTCATCTGTGGTATGTGAATTATTTTATCTTTGCAGCTCAGCCCATTTGCCTGCCGGCTCTTTCCTGTTCTCATCTGGGTTAAAGGTCCATTCTGCTTGTCTTGAGCTGCAAATTGGCTTTGGGAATGTGGAAGAGGAGCTTGATAGTGCCTTAAATGAGCGTAGTCTTGCTAATAGGCTGCAGTTAAGTCAAATTCCTGAGGGGACACTTGTTTAATTGCCACATCTTGCTTTAACTTATTTTTTCACCAGTGCAATGCATTTTCTGTCTACTGATTTAATCTCATTAAAACAAGTTTTTTTATTATTATTATTTTATCCTTTAATCACAGAAGAATAATGGCAGACATGTTAAGGAAATTGACATTTAATGAATGACACAGTGTGGAGGATACATTTGGTATGGGTGGAAATGGTACCATGTTAGGGAACAGTAATATCCCCCCCTGAGATTCTCTGTTAAAGTGTCATTTATGTTCCACTAGTGTCTCCAGTCAGAATCGCAGCAATAAGTATTGTTCCCTATCTGTCACTCACTCGACGTTGTGTCAATGTAGTGACACTAGGGGTCACTCTTGGAAGCCCCAAACACCTCTGCTTTTTTTAAAAAAGGCCAATGGGAATTGGCGAGTGGAATTTGCATGCCACTCCCCTGGACAATCGGGTATAAAAGGAGCTGGTATGCAACCACTCATTCAGATTTTCTCTTCTGAGCCGAGCGGTTGTATTCAGTGCACTGAATTCAATTTCCCTCCAAAGATGCACCTCAAAAATGCTGGATTTACGGCGCATTTCAGCAGCTTCTCCCCCTCTGCATCCATGGAGTGCAGAGAACACCCCTGGGCACTGCGGCAGAGTGAAAAAAGAGAGTATATTCTAAAAGAGTTTATTTTCATTCACAAAAAGAACAGCACACACGGAACGTCTTTTTAAAGATGACTTTCCGTTTGTGTGTTATTCCTGGTTGCGGTCGTTATCTCTCCGCTTCTGATGGCCACGATCACTGTCTTACGTGTCTGGGCGCTGCCCATGCGGAGACATCATTTGTGGATGGATCATGTCCTCATTGCAAGAACATGACCATGGCAACACTGCGGTCGCGGCTTGCTCCCCGCACCGGTCCTTCTACCTACGGGTTTGAGGCCGCGTCGGTTATCACTGGGGGCGATTTGGGGACATCAACAGGACCACCTCCACCAGGTATCCCCCCACGGACCTCCCATTCCCCAGCACACTCGCTTGCCCCAGTCGGGCACTCGGATGAGACCACCGGCTCGTCTCAGGGTGAGTTCGACCTCTTGTTCGGAGCCCGGGAAGATGATGAGTTATCGAGCGCAGCATCGGAGAGCAGGCTCATTCAGTCGGATGCAGTGGTTTCAGCTGTGCTTGCTCCTTCGGGAATGGTCACCCAGTCTCAGGCTGATGCGGAAATGACGGACATGCTTTCCTGGGCGGCTGCGAGCGTCAGGCTTGAATGGAACCCTCCACTCTCCCCTGAACCCTCGCAGCTCGATGATTGGTTCCTGGGCTCGGGTGCCGCCCATGGCCATGCCCCGCCCTGGTTCCTTTCTTTCCGGAAGTGCATAAGGAGCTGACAAGATCGTGGGAGGCACCATTTACTGCCCGGTCCCGGTCTTTCAGCTCCCCCGCTCTCACTACCCTCAATGGTGGAGCGGCCAGGGAGTATTCGGTGATACCCCAGGTGGATAAGGCGCTCGTGCACTTGTGTCCGCAGAGCTCCGCCACCTGGCCGGGTGCCCGCAGCTCACATCAAGGGCCTGTAGGTTTACATCATCCCTGATGACTAGGGCCTACAGTGCCGCTGGACAAGCCACCTCCGCCCTGCATGCCATGGCTCTCCTGCAAGTACACCAAGCCAAGGCACTAAAAGAGCTGCACGAGGGTAGTTCTGACCCAGGATTGATGCAGGAACTGTGCTCGGCAACTGACCTCGCTCTCCGGGCGACAAAGGTCATGGCGCGGTCTCTTGGGCAGGCGATGTCCACCCTGGTGGTCCAGCAGCACCACCTTTGGCTCAACTTGATTGAGATGCAAGAGGCTGACAAGGCATGGTTCCCATCTCCCAGGTTGGCCTGTTCAGTGACACCGTTGAGGACTTTGCCCAGCAGTTTTCGGTGGTGAAGAAGCAGACGGAGGCCATACAACACATCCTGCTCCGGCACGGCTCAAGACCCCGCACCCCATCTGCTCATTGCCAAGGGTGTCCTCCTTCAGCAACAACACCGGCTCCACCGCAGTCCGCCCCCATGGCCTGGCCCCGGCATGGAGCCCATCGCAGGAAGCAGACACCACCCGTCTAACGGCCGGCCGCTAAGAACCCGAGGAAGGCTTCGAAGCGCCCCTGAGACAGGCGACCCAGGGGCGAGGAGACCTGCTTCTCTGGAGCTGGTGAGCAGACCACTCCATCCCCTGGTGGAGGGCCAGGAGGAGAATCATTTGTTTCATTTTTTGCTGCATGCCCATGAGGCTGTAGTACCCAAAAGTTCAACAAAATAGTGGTTTTCTCATTTCTTATGTCACATGTCCGGTGCGCACGGCCATTGTCATGACCACCGTCCACCGTCCCATTTTTGCAGGTATGGTGCTCCAGTGGCGGACCCCCCACCCCTGTGCGCCCAGCTGTGGCACAAACACGCCGGTTCCAGTGGACTACGGGTATGAGATTCCTCCTCCCCCCTCATCGGCCAATCTTATGGTGGGCAGCAGGAGCCAGGTAAGTGCTTCGATGTCCTTGGACTCAGCATGGCCATGGGGCTCGAGTCCCCTCGACGTGGCACCTTGAGCTCCACCCCGCCGCGAGGCCCCACCCGCCGGTACATCGGATATGATCATTCCCTTGTTCCCCCTCGCCCGGAGTTTGGGCACGTGGCTTGCGCTTTCCAACCCATCGCGATGGCTGACCCGGCTACGCGATTCAGTTCACCAGGTGCCCGCCCAGGTTCAGCGGCGTCCGCTTCAATTCGGTGAAGGGCGAGAACGCCACTACCTTGCGTGCGGAGATCGCAACCCTTCTGCGCAAGGGCGTGATAGAGCCTGTACCTCCAGCCGAGATGAAGAAAGGGTTTTACAGCCCTTACTTCATCATACCGAAGAAAGGCGGTGGGTTGCGACCAATCCTGGACCTGCGAGTACTGAACCGGGCTTTGCACAGACTCCCATTCATGATGCTGATGCAAAAACGCATTCTAGCGAGCGTCCAGCATCAAGATTGGTTCGTGGCGGTAGTCCTGAAGGACGCGTACTTCCACATCTTGATCTTGCCTCGACACAGATCCTTCCTGCGGTTTGCCATGGCATACCAGTACAAGGTCCTACCTTTCGGCCAGTCCTTGTTCCCTCACGTCTTCACGAAGGTCGTAGAGGCAGCCCTTGCCCTGCTAAGGGAAGTGGGAATCTGCATCCTCAACTATCTCGATGACTGGCTAATCCTACCTCACTCTTGAGAGTTGCTGTGTGCACACAGGGACCTCGTGCTCTGGCACCTCAGCCGACTGGGGCTTCGGGTCAACTGGGAAAAGTGAAGGCTCTCCGCAGTTCAGAGCATCTCTTTCCTCTGTTTGGAGATGTTCATGGCGCCGCAGGACACATCGCGTGGCCATCATGTCGATCTGTCACCGCCTCTTCAGTCCTTGGACCGACCTTGCATTTCTATGGGCAGGGGTTCCCCTAGAGCAGGTCTCCAGGCATGTCGTGGTTACAACAGATGCCTCCAAGACGGGCTGGGGCACCGTATGCAACGGGCACAAAGCCGCCGGCTCCTGGACTGGCCCGCGGCTGCGTTGGCACATCAACTGCCTAGAGTTGTTGGCAGTACTTCTCACCCTGCGGAGCTTACGGCTGTTGATCCAGGGCAAGAACGTGTTGGTCCAGATGGACAACACAGCGACGGTAGTGTACATTAACCATCAAGGCGGTCTACACTCCCGTTGTATGTCACAACTCGCCTGCCATCTCCTCCTCTGGAGTCAGCAGCACCTCAAGTTGCTACGAGCCACTCACATCCTGGGTGACCTCAACACAGCAGCGGATACGCTGTCACAACAGGTTACCCTCAGGGGAGAGTGGAGACTTCACCCCCAGGTGGTCCAGCTGATTTGGAGTCGATTCGGTCGAGCACAGGTAGACCTGTTTGCTTCCCAGGAATCCTCGAGGAATCCCTCTACGAGGCGCCTGTATGCCTTGAGGTGGCATCTGTTCACTAAGTGGTGTTCTTCCCGACATGAAGACCCCCAGAGATACGCAGTCAGATCGGTGCTTTCCTTCCTGCAGGAGAGGCTCAGGTTCCTGACAGGCGCTTGGAGGTTGAATCCCAGCATACTGCGCCTCGTCCCCTCGTGGGACCTCTCAGTAGTCCTTCGTGGTCTACGGGGAGCTCACTTTGAGCACTTGGAGGCTATGTGCCCATGGTTCCCATGACCCCTTTTAGGGATCAGGTGGTGAACCTGCAAGCGCTGCCCCAGGAGGAGGCAGACCCAGCCTTGGCGTTGCTGTGTCCGGTGCGAGCTTTACGCATCTATTTGGATTGCACGCAGAGATTTAGAAGCTCCGAGCAGCTCTTTGTCTGCTTTGGTGGGCAGCGGAAAGGAAGCGCTGTCTCCAGACAGAGGATCGCCCACTGGGTCATTGACGCCATCGCGATGGCATATCAGGCTCAGGACATGCCACCCCCTGCGGGGTTACAAGCCTACTCTACCAGGAGTGTGGCGGCCTCTTGGGCCCTGGCCAGTGGCGCCTCTTTGGCAGACATCTGCAGAGCAGTGGGCTGGGCAACACCCAACACCTTTGCGAGGTTCTTCAATCTCCAGGTTGAGCCGGTCTCATCCCGTGTATTGGCAGGCACGAGTAGGTAAGTTCCGGGACAGCTGGCCGGGTGTACCACTTTCTCTTAGCGCCTTTCCCCTCCCTTGAGGTGAAGACGTGCACTCTTGACTCCCAGTCGTGTTCACAGACTGTGATCCCTGGATGACTTTCCTCTTTAGCCCTCTGGCAGCTGAGTTTGCGTAGAAACTCGCTGCCAGCCCAGTATGTGCGCTAATGAGGCCCTGTATTGAGGTAGGTGCTCCACATGTGCTGGTTCCCCGAAGGTGACCCCATGTGATACCCCGGTCACCATGCTCTGTAGAAACTCCTCCCTCTTCGAGTAGGACCTACCATGGGAACTCTCCACATGACATATTTTCAACAATACTCGGTAAGACCATGTGACGTATTCCACTCAAAATACCCCCCCCCCCCTTTTTGGGTGGGGTGTGGTCTCCGCGGTGTCTTCCCCTTGGGAGGGACACCCCCGACGCAGACACTTAAGGCTCCCAGTCTGTTAACAAATTCCACTCTTTTTTGGGGAGAAAAGAGAGGGAAAAGAGGCCTCAGCAGGGCTAGCCTGTCCCTATAATTGGGCAGTTTACTTTTTCCTGATGGACCATTTGACGCTCATAAGAGCACTGGGGGAGGTTACATGATGGCCTGGTGTGCTGGCTACGAGGTACACAGTGGTCTGCCCGTCACACACCGCCATAACACGTAACACAGTTCAGATAGTTGTGGCATTTTGTATAGGGACCCCTAGTGTCACTACATCGACACAACATTGAGTGAATGACAGATAGGGAACGTCCTGGTTACTTTCGTAACCTCCGTTCCCTGATGGAGGAAACGAGACGTTGTGTCCCTCTTGCCACAACGCTGTACTACCTCTTTTGTTTACTTTTGTTTGTTTTTCTGCCTTTTTACTAATGGAGAGTTATTGTAGTCAAATGCTGTTGTTTACAGTAAAATTGTTAATCGTCATACAGATACTGTCAGTAAATTGGTTTAAATCTTTAGGACACTGATGCCCCAGTGTGCTGGTGGCCAAATATTTAGGACACTGATACCCCAGTGTGCTGGTGGCCTGATTTAATCTAGGGTTTCTATTTTGATTATTTGTTTTCCCTTTGATCGTCAGTGCTTTTATACTCTCAACAAAACTAATGGATATTCAGAGCATTGCTGCATGTTCAATTACAACCAAAATTGACAGGGTGACTGAAAATTGCCAGTGATTTTCCACTCATGAAATATAAGCCTGTAGAACAACACTGACAAGTCATGATGCTGACATTTTGATGAATCGCACCCATCACAGACCTGTTCCATTGTGTTAATGGGATTATTTGGAGAAACCTTCAAATTTCCATGCTTGGTGGCTTTAGTTTTGCCTCTTTATATCAGCTGTGCCTTGTCTCTCAACTTTACCAAGGTCTGATACCTTGAAGGCATGTGAACTCGGAACACTCCAAAGACTGAGAGAACTGCCAATTGCCTCTCTCCTTTCCTCTCCCTAGTATTCTATCCTGTATTGATCCTGCTTGTTTAAGTGAATCTGTTTTCTTTTAAATTTATGAAACCCTTGTTATGAAGCACTTATGAATTTGAGTTGTATATGTGCTTTAGTCTTAAGCATTTGGCCCTTCAAGGTCATTTGAAAGCCTCTTAAATCCAGATTGAAGGCAATTTACCAACTTCATGTACTGGGACAATATAACATAGTAAGGTATAGTGTTTTCCATTTCATTCCCTGGGGGAACTCCATTATTGCAGTGCATTCCCATTCAATTTTGAACCCTCAGCTTCTTAGAAAATTTAAGGTGAATGGACATTTGGATATATTACTTGCTATTTATTTCCCTTGTGAAATAACGTACAGTGTTGACAGTTAATATTATTATTTAACCTTTACACTTGTTTATTGTCTCTAGTCTAAATCATTGAACAAGTATTCAGCTATAGTGAATATTAATTAAGCCTATGGGATTCATAAGTCAATGTCAGAGAAAACCTAAAATGTCAGTTGCTGACATTGTAAGTATTTTAACTTAACAGTTGGAAAACAGATGTCTTTTGAGTGTTTACCAACCTTGAGAGCAAGGATATTAAAGTCATGATGAAACGGAAGAAGCAGCAGATATTTTCTTCCATATTGTGACGTACATCCGAGTCAAACGGATTATTAAATAAAAAAACATGTAGGGTGGGGACTTGGTTCTATCTATTGTTGATTGGATTTTGAGATGTGGGCATTGCACTCAGAAATGGAGGCAGATCTGAATGCGAGCATGCAGTCGATTGTGGAGGACTGTCAGACAGATGTGACAAATGTTTGATCAGTTCAGGCTAGGAAAACATTTGTGATATGCATTATTATGATAAGCAAGGTATCTAGATACACTTACCTTCATACTTTGTGATGTACCAACCATGTACACTGACAGAACAGCCGTATCTGTCAGGTACAAGACTTTTGCAATCCCCATTTCATGATGTGTAAAATTCTGGAAGCACTCGGGCGTGAAATGCCTCGAACACAGCCGCGAATTAACCATTAATCATTCCTCTTCAAATGCAAAAATTCAAGCCACCGGGCCTGTAACCAAGATAGTCTTGGATACTGAACCGGTTTTGTTAGGAAAACAACCGAAAACACACCTCTTTACCATCTTAACCAACAAGCGGTTGATGCTTCGTTCAACTCTATGCAAGGTTGTGGTATTTGTAAGAAAGGGGCAGGGTTTAAGTGGACTAAATGATTGGAGCAGTCCGGAATACGTCATCAGAGAGAAGTCTGTCGTTTCATCGGAAGATCGAGTTATGACATTTTGATTAAAGATTACGAGGTATTTTAAAATGCATATGTTTAAAAAAAAAAAAAAAATATATATATGCATGGATGAATCGTTCACAATAGGATCAATAACATGCATTTAGAAAATAGATATTTTCATTTCATGTCGACTTTAAGTGTAAACTTTGTGTTCTTCTAATATGCTGCCTTTTCTGAGAAATGAATATTGCTGTATTTTTTCAGACATGGATGTTCATAACGTTTTGTAAGCAAGCTCACATCTTTCATTCTTAGTCTCATATTTTGTTCAGAGAACTACATGTCTCAGTGTCATGGAAGGTTTTGCTCTTCAGTGTGGCAATGAGCTTCCATGAAGTGAACAATTGTTAGTTTCTTCATAGCAGAGGCATAAAAGTAATAATGAGTGGACAGAAATAAAGGAAGAAAGGACAAAATATCAACTTTGTCTTTTTTTTCCCGCTTTGTGAGTATAGAATTGTTGATGATGTTTATCAGAAGAAAAGTGTATCTTCCCTGTTACACTCACAGTGTAGTAAAGAATATGTTATTTTTCTTGGAAACTCTTAATACCTGGTTTATTGCAGATTGGTTTCAGAGGCTTGTATATTGTGAAGACATTGTCTCCAAGTGATGGAAGTGTTCGTGCATAGACTAGGAATGGATGCGACACAACCATTCCTTACATTGTTCAGGAGAGGTGATGTTAATTTTCTGTATACTAGGAGAAAAATGCCCATGCTCTGAATTCCAAGTTAGTGAATGATCATGATGGATGTTGTGCAATAATCCATTGATCTTTCAGTGTTGTTTGTTCACTATGGTCCTTAAAGGAAGCACTGAATCTTTCCCATACAGCTTCTTTGCTTTCATGGAAAACTCATGTTTCCTGTTTGCTTTCCTTCCTGTTGAGCCAAAACGAACAGATGTCTCAGACAGCCTTTTTGAACAGACATTGTCTAAAGCTCATCCACAATTTATAGTAAGATCAGTTACGGGATGTCTTGTTTCCATGACTATGTCCTTTATATATTTTCACTATTTTCTGTGCGAGTTTTGGAAATTATTATGCATATTATGCCAGCCATTAAATAACAGTTATTTCCGTTCCTCTACTTTGATTGGGCAAGCAGAGTTTCAAGAGTGCTGATATTATTTATAGAACTTGTTGTATAAAAGCAATATCACACTTGCAATCACAGTCTTGTATTGAATATCAGCAAGCTGTAATTATCTGTGGCCTTGTGCCTATATGGTGGAATCACAGTCATGCTGAATTTAAGTACAACAGCACTGTTTCTCATGTGATATATCTTTTAATTCTCACACTGATAGAGTCTGATAAGTGACAGCACTCTTTTGCTCTGTTGTATGGCTGTGTGTCTAGTTACCCAGTCCTGGCTACTATTTTGCGAAGATTAAAAAACTTAATAATAAAACAAATCTAGTTGAAAACAGCTTTGAAATGCTCAAAGCTTTGACCCCATGACCCTCGTTTAACCCTGTCCTTTTTCCAGAGGAAAGCCAGGAGGTTAGTCTATTTCAGGGATAGTGGCTTGGTCAAATTATATCAGTCAGAAATAAGCAGATTCCTCTCTTGTTTTCCTGTCCCCTTCGGGGTGGTGATAGCTTGAAAAATCAGTGTGATATCTGGAGGTGACTGGGAGCAGAGAATATCAGGTTTATCCTTCAGGCTTCTGCTGAAATATCCAATGTTCTCAACACAGCTCCACACAGCCTTTGACATAAACGGGTTTCTTTATTACTCTTTTATGTCTTTTCCTTAGTCATTTAGAACAGGGACATTTACAAATTTTGAAAGTGGTCATTAAATTGTGCTTAGACAAATATCAGTGAATTTTCTCTCAAAATAGTGAATTCATTGTAAAAAAATAAAATAAAATAAAAAACTGACAGTTTGTATGCCTACTTTCATTGTGTCAGAAAACAATGCATTTTTTGAATAACAATCCAATTAGGAAACTTATTCCTAGTAAGGTCATAAAGCATTTTGACATTGTCATTAAGTAGCAGGTACAGATGTTAACCACCTGTTGTGTGATATATACAGTATATATAAAAAAATAACTAAAGTTACTCACACAAAAAACTAGATACACAGTTTTTTTCCATTACATTCATAAATAATTAGAATTGATCACATAACCAAGACCTCCAATGGAAAATTCATTAATATTCTAAAGTATGCCTGATACATATTTTAAGGCTTCCCTCTTCATGTTTAAAAGTGAGGCTTCTTAGACAATTTCAGACACTCTTCAATCGAAAATGCATTCATGAATAAGCAGAAGCTTGAAATTCCTGGTCTCCCAGGAGCACTCTTTGCGGGCAAAGCCTAACATTAATTATGGCCTGGTGTTGGTAAGGAAACTATACCAGTAATCCTTTTTGATGACGTTATTGCATCTGGGGTCTCTTGTCTGAGTTGTAGAGAGGCCTTTCCAGCTTTATTCGGGCCCACATACTCAAATATCAGACTTACCATGATGACAAATAGTGCTGGGGGCTGTGTACATGTATGCCTGTAATTGCATCACTACATTTGAACCTCATATGAGGATGCACCTGCTTTTTAAAGGGCACCAAGTCCTTCAAATGTCATTCAGACTTTAATAGTCTTGAATCCACCTGAAATCCACCAGGCAAAGACTGTTTGGTTGGTTATGACACAACTTGGTAAATTTGCTATTTTTAATCTTTAACTAAATCTCTTAGTTTCTGTCTATGAGCATCTCTTGCACCCAGCTTGCAGTGCAGTCCATTCATGTTGTAAGAAAGAGAGAATGGGTTAGTTTCAGACCCAGTGAGTTGCCATGCTGTCTGCTGCCTACATCGAATCTGCACTGACAGTATCTAAGATGCACTGACGTGCACAGAACAGGGGCTACAGGAGCATAAGCCCCTTCCCCTTTTGTTCACAAATCTAAAGGTGCCATTCACAAATGTATAGGTGCCCTTTTAAGCAGAGGTGCCTTTAAGAGCACTGAGATTTAAACGGAAGTGTCTTTATTACACCTTTCTGGAATGCCCTAATAAGCATAAAAATACATAGAAAGCATGAATATTGGGTAAAATATTCCATTATTAATTAGACTGGACTATTTTTATCAATAAAAAGAAAGCACTATATATATATCATCAGTTCCAATCAACATTTCTCTTGTTTTATCTTTCATGTTGGATAATTGTGCTGCCTACCTATTAGAGCAGTCTTAATGTCAAGAGTGTGTCTATGATGTCTTAAAATGCTGCCTCTGTAGACAGCTCACTATATGTTTTGGAACAAAGCTAATGTATGTGTGTGTGCCATCCTGAGGAACTGAAGGTCACCATAAGAAAGTTTAGTTGATTAAGCAGGTAGATAAATAATGACTGTAGGTTGATTCGTCAACCAGGGAGGGAGTTTAAGGGACCCACATTGTGTTAACATAGGGTTTCATCTTCTCTTAATTAATCCATGACAGTGGTTGACCGCGGGGTCTCTCACGGGGACATGAAGAGACAGTGCCCTTTCATTCTGATCTAGAGTAATTACGTATGGCTGGGTGGATGCTTTGGTGCTGAAAAAGGGTGGTGGAGGAATGCACATTTTTGACTGCACCCACACAATCCACCTTTCTGACCTAGTTACAACCCCCTTTGAGGGTATAATGGGTACACTGAAGGTATTTGTTCAGTTATTTTTATGCAACAGTGTTTTTGTTACTGTTTACTGGTGGTTAGCATCAGCTAATGCTGTTAGCAAATATTGTACCTGTATCGCTCTACTGAAAAAATAGCTCAGACTAGTTTTGACCATCTTAAATTTCAAGATGGTTTTAGCTGGGCAATGCTGGTCTGTTACTGGCACAAGCTTGTTATTAATAGAAGTACCAGTGTAGCCATATTGATTGACCAGCTTGACCAACATGAAATTGCTCAAATCTAAACCTTATACGGGTAACAAGAAATAAGCTGGTTTTTACTGGTAATTTAATCTAGTTACAGGTCGAACCACACACTATTTTGTTATTTATTTTTTATTTTTTTTCTTTGTTTTCTGGCATTCTAAAATTTGCTTCATGTGGTAACATCTAATTGAACTATTTAAATTAACCAAATCAACCTGACTATATTAGGTCACACCAACAAAATAATTTTTTAAGGGTTAAGTCAGGTAGAAAATATCCTAAAAGTAACACCTGCACATTTCCACTTTTTACATTGAGCTTAGCTAGTCTTTTTTTCAGCAGCAAGTTTCAGAGGCATTTCTATCAGGAAAATTCGCAGACTTGAGTAAAGGTTTAGATTACATTTATTTGATTAATATAAAACAGGAATGTAATGTCTCTCTTTGGCGTAAGCCCCATCTGGCGGTCCGAAGAAGTTGTACTCTGAACCATCAGTTCCTGCCAGAGATAGGAGGCAGGGGCGAGGAGACTACTCCCGTGCAGGACGGGACTCAACTGGTGGCGGTGGGGTGGTGGAGGTTGCCGTATTAGCACACTGAAACAGCAATGTGATAGATTGTAAGCAGACTTATAAAGCAATGGCTTACATGTGATTGGCTAGGAGTTACTTAGCTAATAGTGTGATCATGTACAGCTGCTAGACTTCCCTCTAGAACTACGCTGCACTTACATTTCTCACATTAATATCATACTCCCAACTCTTAGACAAGGTACTAGCATTCAGTTGATATGGTGTTTTCACATTATGTTATTTAACATAATTTGTTTTATACACAAAAGCCGTATGTTTTTACAGCTGTCCCACAGAACTGCCTATGACAGGCATGTCCAGTTGTTGGCTACACTGTCCTTGCAAACACCATTTCATACACCTGCAAAAGTACAAAATGTACAGAGTTTGAAAGAAACTGATGGATGGCATATATTGTAAATACATGGCAGAAAGCATTCTGGTTTTGTATCAATACCAACATCTGAGAGACAAATTTATCAGAGGTAATGGTGTGTAAGGTACTTTGGCCTTGTCCGTGCCAACTGGACTGTGCCTGAGAGGGAAAGAGAAAGAGCGAGTGAGAGCAGGTGGGAAGGAGAGAGCAGTTGTTCAATGTTTTGTGGTGTGTGACAGATAGAGGTAAACTGGTCACCAGGGACCTTCAATGTGCTAAGTCTTTTCACAAGTTCATGATTAATGGTAGACAAGAATTCATTCCTCAAAGCAAGCATCAACCTGGTTATTATGTTCTGATGACTTTTACCCTTCACAATGGCGTTAGAGTAAATAACACCTCCCTGAATTATCAATCAGAGCTGACAAATCAGCAGCTGCAGTGGGTTTGGTAACCTTGACCTCCAATTTTTTTATCCCCTTTTCTCCCCAATTTGGAATGCCCAATTCCCACTACTTAGTAGGTCCTCGTGGTGGCGCGGTCACACACCTCAATCTGAGTGGCAGAGGACAAGTCTCAGTTGCCTCTGCTTCTGAGACCATCAGTCCACGCACCTTATCATGTGGCTCATTGTGCATGACACTGCGGAGACTCACAGCATGTGGAGGCTCATGCTACCCTCCGCGATCCACACACAACTTGACTGTCTATGTATGGAATGAACAATGTCTGTGATGAATGATAATGAGTGTGAAAAAAGGAAAATATATGACCTAATGAATCTAAAGAAAGAAATATAACTAGACATATCTAAAGAGACCAGACTAAAATTGTTGGAAAGTTAGTTAACATATCACATTTTATGATTTTCTGACTGCTAGGTGGTGCTGTCACCAAACTTCGCTGGTATGCTCAGATCATGGTTGCAATGACACATAGTTTCTCTTATAAAGGACAATGTGACAGCCTGACTTCTGTTTTCCATCGACTTCTTCAAATGTCATTACAGAAGGTTGTGAAAATCCAAAAATCCTTTGGATAATTTTTATGAGGCTTGGTCTGAAGATCATCACGAAACAAATGTGGTGTCCAAATTGTTAAAAATTATTTTTACGATTTTGAACGATCAAGATGGTGGAAGTTGAAAATCCCAGGTTCTTTCAAAAATCATTTTTCTATATCAAAGGATTCACAAGTTAAATAAATAAATAAAAAATTGCCAGGTAATAGGTAAAACTAAAACTTGCTTCATGTTAAATTTATGTTAAATTAACTGGTTTTATTCAAGTCAAAAATTTTATTTTAAATGACTTAATCAATCTGACTGCCTTAGGTTATACCAATTAAATAATTTTGTAAGTGAAATTGCACCTTAACTGCATGTAACTGTCACCTTGTCAGGGTGGGGTTCTGCCTGACGGGACCGTGGCAGTATCGGCCTGCCTTGGTGTTTTGTGTTCTCCCTTTTGTGTGAGCTCACGGGTCCAGTGATGTCAACCTGTCAGGTTGTGTTTTGTCTGACGAAGGCCGTGGCATCATTGTTCCCTGTCTGTTTTTGTCAAAGCGCGTTAACGTTTTGCCCTTATGTGTTTCAGGTGCTGCTGGCATGCTGAATCGCATTTCCATGGGAATCCTGATTGTTTCCATGGGTATGCTGATCATTACTACCTTCAGCTGCGAGCAGCACCTGCTCCTTGTTTGTTTCCCTGCTTATTTATATCCCCTTGTGTGTTATGTCAGACATCGGATCATTGTTATTGTGATTGTCAATGTGAATGTATTGTTTTCTGTCAAATGTTAATCGTGCTCTCATGTTTTCAAGTTGGAGATCTCTCGTGTGTCTGTTGGTTGCCGGTTTCTAGAAGTGTGGTTACCTTCTAGCTCGCCTTCAACTGTCTTCTCTGCCCGCATGTTGGGGGAGATCATTGCCCCGGCGCACAATTCCCTTGGAGAAGGATTCCTAGTTTCTGCCCGCGTGTTGGGGGAACCATCGCCTGGGCTTGACTTTGTTTGAAAATAACTTTTGTGTTGTTACTAATAAACTTGTTGACTGTTTTCCTCTGCATTTGGGTCTCTTGTCCACTCTGACAGAATGATCCAACCACACACAGAACCAAGTGGAGGAATAATTTCTTCACTCTGCCCTCTCACAGCAAGAGGCCCTGCTGAGGTGGTACCAGGAACAGTTTTACGCTTCGATCCGCGTATTGGAGAGGATGGCATCGCAGCTTGCGGAACTCACCACGGCAGTTCAACAGTTGCAGCCAGTGCCCACGCCTGCCACGGTCAACGAGCCAGTGCCCATGTCTTCCACAGTCAACAAGCCTGTTCCTGAAGCCTCGTCCATCCCAGAGCCAGTGCCTGAAGCCTCGGCCGTCCCAGTGCCAGTGTCCTTGATCATGAAGGCCGCTCCCACAGCAGTGCTCCCGGCCACCCAGAGAAGGAGGAGGAGAAGGGCTCCTGTTCCCCAAGCGCCCCCGGAGGCCATTCCCCAGTCGCTGACAGCGCTACCGGACACAGAGGCCGTTCCCCAGTCACTGCCAGCACTCCCAGCCTCGGAGGCCGTTCCCCAGTTGCTGCCAGCACTCCTGGCCATGGAGGCCATTCCCCAGTCACAGCCAGCGATCCCGGCCACAGAGGCCATTCTCCAGTCGCTGCCAGTGGCCACAAAGGTCGTTCCCCTGTCTCTACCTGTGCTCACAGCCACGAAGGCTATTCCCACACCACCGCCAGTGCTCACGACCATGGAGATCATTCCCGTGTCCTTGCCTGTGTTCACAGCCACAAAGTCTGTTCCCCTGCCACTGCCAGTGCCCATGACCACAGAGGTCGTTCCCCTGTCTCTGCCTATGTTCACAGCCATGAAGGCTGTTCCCACACCTCCACCAGTGCTCATGACCACGGAGGTCATTCCCCTGTATCTACCTGTGTACACAGCAGTGAAGGCTGTTCCCCTGCCACTGCCAGTGCCCACGACCACAGAGGTCATTCCCCTGTCCCTGCCTGTGTTCACAGACATGGGGCTGGTCTCCTACCAGTGCCCACGACCACGGAGATTGTTCTCCTGTCCCTGCCTGTGTTCACAGCCACGAAGGCTGTTCCCCTGCCACTGCCAGTGCCCATGACCACGGAGGTCATTCCCCTGTCCCTGCCTGTGTTCACACCCACGAAGGCTGCTGCCAGTGCCCACAACCACGCAGGTCGTTGCCCAGTCCCTGCCCATGCTCACAGCCACGGAGCCTTTTCCACAGTCATTGCCTGCTCTCACAAACAAGAAAGCTGTTCCCCTGTCACTGCCAGTGCTCACAGCCACGGAGGCCATTCCCCAGTTGCAGCTGCCAGTGCTCATGGCCACGAAGGCCACTCTCCTGCCGCTATCAGCGTCCACGTCTGAGTTGTCCACACCTCCGCCCCCTGAGCTGCTCCCCCCTGAACCCTGTCCAGCAGTTGCCCAGTTCTCTGCCACCTGCCCAGCGTCCACCACCCAGTTCTGTCACCTCCGCACTGAGGCCACCTCTCAGGCCGCCAGACCCTGCCTTTTCCCTGAGGCCTCTTCTCAGGCCGCTAGACCCTGTCTTTGCCCTGAGGCCCCCTCTCAGACCGCCAGATCCCTCCCCTTTCCTTAAACTCCCTCCCTGGTTTCCCTCCCTTCCCTCCATTCCTATGGTGTTACTTGTTCTTTAAGTGTTCTTGTTGTTTGACTATTTATTTTTTATTTTGTTTGATGTTCCCTTTGGGATGCCAGGAGGCATCCCTTTGAGGGGGTTACTGTCACGGGACCATGGCAGTATCGGCCTGCCTCTGTGTTTCGTGTACCCCCATTTGTGTGAGCGCACAGGTCTGGTTGTTTGGGATCACCATGCACGTGTTACTGCCGTGCGCTCTCCGGTGAGTCATGGTCCTGTCAACCTGTCAAATTGTGTTTTGTCTGACAGGGCCGTGGCATCATCGTTCCATGTCTGTTTTTGTCAAAGCGCGTTTACATTTTGCCCTTATGTGTTTCAGGTGCTGCTGGCATGCTGAATCAGCATTTCCATGGGAACCCTGATTGTTTCCATGGGAACGCTGATCATTACAACCTTCAGCTGCGAGTGGCACCTGCCCCTTGTTTGTTTCCCTGCTTATTGAATTCCCCTCGTGTGTCATGTCTGACGTCGGATTATTGTTATTGTGATTGTCAGTGTGAATGTATTGTTTTCTGTCAAATGTTAATTGTGCTCTCTTGTTTTGAAGTTGGAGATCTCTCATGTGTCTGTTGGTTGCCTGTTTCTAGAAGTGTGGTTACCTTCTAGCTTGCCTTCAACTGTCTTCTCTGCCTGCGTGTTGGGGGAGATCATTGCTCTGCCGCCCAGTTCCCTTGGAGGAGGATTCCTTGTTTCTGCCCACGTGTCAGGGGAAACCGTCGCCTGGGCTTGACTTTGTTTGAAAATAACTTTTGTATTGTTACTAATAAGCTCATTGACTGTCTTCCTCTGCGTTTGGGTCCTGTCTCTCACCCACTCTGACAGTAACCCCTTTTTACAGTGTAAAATCTAGTGGTGAAACTATAGGTTTTGACTGGCTGCAAAAAAATAGGTTGCAAGATTAATAAAGTATGCAGAACACTGGTGGACTTTTGTTATTTTGGATGTTTTTAATGTACTTTCTATTTCCTTCTTTTTGTTATAGGTTCTGGCCTGAATGATGGAGAATGGCATGATGTTCGTTTCCTGGCCAAAGAGGACTTTGCCATGCTGACCATTGATGGTAATGAAGCATCGGCTGTTAGAACCAACTCACCTATCATGATCACAACAGGAAGCACATACCACTTTGGAGGCAAGTGCAAAAATGTATTTGCCTTTGCTAGCTCAGTTACCAAGACTGTCTTTGAGAATCATTGCCAGACTCGACGTCAATGTACCATGAGAATATATTCTTAGATCTCCTTACTTTCCCCAGTGCATTGGAAGCTGATGTTGATTTACAAAGGCCTTTGAATTCACTTATGCTTTGAGCCTTATGGTGCTGGAGAGACCAGCTCTAGAAAGAATTGGAGAACTTGTTATTTTATGCATGTATAAAGATGATCCTTTAAAGAAAGCATGATGGGCATTAATTCAATTAATTAAATGCTGATATGGTATTATATATATTTTTCTTTAAATTGGAAAACTAACTAAATGAACAAAGGCATATTTTTCTTTTGAGGTTCTTCAATTGTCTTTTAACTCTCATTAGGGGCTGGAATGTCAAGGGGGAATGTCAGTTTAGTTTTGATGCACAAATGAATAAGACATTTATCATACATATTACTTATTTAAAATTTCACTTAAAGCAGTAACTCCGTCTTTGAAAACATTGGGCCACACAATGCGACTGAGATAAAAGGCAAATGTGAGACAAAGTCAGACCATGTAAACCAGTCAACAGCTCACTCTCAAGGCAAAGCCATCAAAAACCAGCTTTGAAGTTTGCTTGTCTAATCGCTGACGTCTTTAGTTGGTAGTCAATAGGTAGTCATAAATTCAACAACTTTCATGGATATCAGGAAGTTGTTTAAAGTTCTCGGTTGTCTCTATTTCCCTCACTACAAAGATGTCAGCTTGATTTGTTTGGATTTGGGGTGTTAAAAAGTGGCACAACGAGTCAGGGTCATTTTTGACTTTTATATGACTGCCTCTATCACAATTTCAAAAAGGGGCAAATATAACTTGGAGTGGACATCTTCTCATATTAAAGGAGTGGGAGCACTCTGACCTCTTTTTTTCTGTGTGCCTTTTTTGAAGTTTTAGATCCAAAGTTGCATATGTCAACACACACACACACACACACACACACACACACACACAAACAAACACACACACACACTATTGAAACATAAAAACATACCCACCCCTGTGCCCTCTTCAGCCAGCCATCTGTCCAATCATGCCATTAGCAGGAAGTCAAAGATAAGAAAGTGGGCAGCAGTTCAGTAGCTCAGAGAGACTTCTATATAAAGGAAGACCAATAGTTCAGATAGACAGCAGTGTCTGACACTATCAAGCTGACTGCCTGTTTAGGCTGAGGGATAGCAGTTCTGATAGCTTTATCAGACTTGCATATCTTCAAAAAGAGCTAAATTAGGTAAGAAATGTAGTCCCTCTGCTCTAGGTCTAGCTAGGCCTGACAGCACATTTACACTTGGCAGCCTCTTAAATGAGATCAAAAAGCTTGACTTCTCCTCACTGCTTTCCCGATGGTTCAACTGTTCACTAACTATTAGTATCAATCATGCTTTTCCATCCATCACTATTATTTGCTAGAGAAGAGATATGTCTGCGCTGTCTGATTTGTTTACTGTCATTGGATCTTTTTTCAGCATAGAAGACGATCTACAGTATATGCCATATATGCTAAAAATGTTTCCATCTTGGTGGCAGAAATGCTGCAAAAATACTCAAACAAGACATTGATTCAAAAGGCAAAATGCAGTAGCTACGCCAGCACTGAAACTGAGAGAAATGGCTTTCAAATACTGTGGTTTGCTTTACTTTTAGTGTGGATTTTATAGCTATTGCAATTTCTACACTAAAGTACATTTTCTGAGCATAGATGAGCCAAACCTGCCTTTCACAGGAGAGATGTAGTCTGAAAGACCTGTATTTGGTCCTCTTTTTTACTAAATATTGTTCCTCTTTGACTTTGCATGGCAAAGTAGTCCTAGTCTGGAGAACAGTCCTAGATAGCACAAAATGAAATCTAGTTTTGTGCTTTAAAACTGGTCTGCAGAGCACTATTCAGTGGGTCACACAGGTAAACAAACACACTCTGGGCTGTCCAATAGCCACAAATGTAACTGGCCTGTGCTAATATTAAACTAAATATTTAACTGTTAAAGGTGCTGTAAGTGATTTTTTTTTTTTTTTACAGATATCACTGAAATAAGTACCATGAAATATCACACCTGTCTCTTCAATAGCCCTAGGCTGGGTAAACAGCGGGGGACAAAATGTCCATGGGCCTGCCAGATCCTTTGTTTCTGCTTGTCAATCATTGTGTGCATTCACAGGGCAACTCATATGTTTTTAAGGCCCCGATATACTTCATACGAAATTGTAGATCAAATGGGTGTGACGTCATTTTGAACAAAATCTGGCCAAAAAGATATTCAGAAAAGGACAGCGACCCCTAACCCCCCAACAACATTTGGCCCGGTGTCTATGTAAAATCCAGGGACGATTTCTCTTCCCAGTCCGCCACTGCTGTACAGTGTCCTGGTCCTGGGAAATGGACACTCCCCCCCTTCATCTGGTCCAATACAACAATCTCCAAGTATGTGCTCATGTCTTTGGAGTGCGGGGTTTTTGAAAGGGGCTGTGGCTATGTCTGGTGGAAGTTCCAGAACATCTAAAATCGCTCACAGCACCTTTAAACTAAGCTTCCTGTACCTCAGATGGGCTTAAACAATTTTTTTATATATAAATTGGGTTACAACAGCTTTGTCAATTGACTCGCTGGGAAAACTCCTGGTACTCGCTATGGCCAGTCATCTATGGTTTTTATAAAAATAAGTTAAAAAGAACTTATATGTATTAAAAAGAAAGGTTATTGTTTATTTAGCAGACTTTTGTATAAGCAACATACAAAACAATTTTACTATACGGACAGTTGTCCTGGAACAACCTTAGTTGCCTTGATCAAGTACACAATGGTGTTAGCTCAAGAATTGACCTTTCTGGGGTTTGAGCCTGCAATTTTAGATAAACTCAGATTTTTAAGTACTAATCACAGTACCGCACCAGATTTTTTGTTTACCGTATGAAACCACCAGCATGAACACAGGTTCTGTGTAATTGAGGCTGTTTATTTTAGGAAACTAATTGTAAAGCATGGGCCAGTGCACATTAAATTTAATGTGGCATAATCATCAAAGGCAGGACTCTGATCAGTCAGCTCTAGCGATAGCAAGGTCAGCAGCGAAACATGCCAGGCCAGATTGAGTTTCCTGAGACGGGTAATGAAAAGTGTTTTCTTGTGGCAGCTCTTATGTTTCCATTCTTCTCAATCAGGCAGCTGTAGCACTTTGTGGACTCACGTTCTCATGCTGACAGATTGAGAGAACACAACCTTCTCCCTTATTTCTGTCATTCCTATGCTTGGAGCGGTGCTTGTTTATCTGGTCGATTGTGTGACCGAGGGCTGGTTTCTCAGAGACAGATTAAGCATAATTCTGAACATAATTTTTCTGCAGAAAAATCCCTCAATGTTTAAATGGTACAAACAGGGTGGCAGGAAATCACTCATGCGTCTGGTGAGAATATTTATGCTATTGTATGTTTTTCTAGTTCCTAAATTTTTTATCATCCTGTGTGGGTACAGTTTTGTCCGAGCTTGCTCTTGCAGAATCCTAGAAAAAAGGATAAATAAAAGATAACGTTTGCATTTTGCAATGATTGGAAAGTGAACCCTCTGTGCCTTTTTGGGTTGGTTATTACTCTTATTGGCCTTGAGATTATGACTCTAAAGAGCAAAGACAGTAATGTGTATTTGTGCAAGATTAGCTTCTGGTAACTTCTCAGTTATACACCTAATTCAGATCCTCATTACAGGGCTAGCTGGCCTGATGCAGGCACCTGAAGTGTTTTTACAAGAATAGGTAGAGCTTTGATACAGTTTGTGTGCTTGAAACACTGTAAGGACTAAACACAATACCAACATCATTTTTTTCCTGTATTTATAGAATAACACAGCACTGACTGAAAATGAGACTTTAGAAAAAAATGCATCATTTACTATTTTCCAAACGTCTCCAATGGGACCTTGATGGGCAATGAATGCCACAGTGTATCCAATTCAGACTTAGAGTGCTGTGATCTTGAACAGATCTTGAGCTTTTCATCTCTTCCTCATTTGAAAATGAGCTTAAGATTTCATTTCTCATGTATCTTGTGTCTCTCACGAACAAAACATCATTAGCTATAACACATGCTCGATCATTTAAGACCTAATGGAATTTTCTAGTAAGCAGAAAACCTCCAAACAGTCCCTGATGTCTGATGTCTTGCATGTATTTAGCTGGTTGCAAAAAACATAGGGAGGATAGTTCTTTATCTCTCCAAGAAAACCAAGACTTCATTTAACAGAGGATTGTTCTGGACATTTGTGGCAGACCTCACCAAATCAATGATGGTCTGATGGAGGACTGCAGTAGATTGGATTTTGTAATAAAGAAAACAATGCACATCAACCTATACTGCCCTGCAAAGGCAAAATGCAGTAACTGCACATTTTGTCAAAATTAAGTTACCGGAGTTGGATCTATTAGACTATGATTTGTGCTGTGACAGACGCTTTGGAAACAGAGTGAGGCTATTTTATAACCACTATTTGGCTGGACAATCAAAACTTTGAAGTATTTTTTTTTTTGTTTGTTTGTTTGTTTGTTTTTTTTTTTTGTTTCAGTGTTGGCATAGTTTCTGATTAATTTATTCTTTTCATCCTGATCTCATGAAAATTACATGACTGTGGCAACTTTTTTGCTAAATGAAATTACATGGTTCATTACATCTATTGTGGCAGTTTTGAGGTGAAATGTCCACTGTGGGGTGCTAAAAGCAAGTTAAACTTTCTTCCAAAGAGATTAGGTTTTTAAGGTTAATGTTCAATCCAGTTTTTAATCCACAAACCTTGTTTCCCTAACCTAAACCTTAAAACTAAACCAAAGCAATATTGTCATAAATAGCAAATGTGAAATTAAAAACAGATTAAGGACCCTGTTTTAAGAGTGCAAGCATTAAGCGCAAGCAATGCCTTAAGCCATAAGCACAAAGTTAATGGGCATGGCCAAAATGTTTTGGTATTTTCATGCAAGCATGCACTAAGTCTAGGAGCAAGTGGGTTTGGCGAAATCATGTGTGCAACACACAAAAGGGATTGACCAAATGCAATTCAATTCTGAGGTTCTTCTCTGGTTATTCCAGAGTCTGTGTCCTATTATATAGTCCATTCCCTCAAGCGCCAATGATTTAAACAAAGACAGTACATTCATAAGAATTTGGTAATGTAAATGGACTGTAATGAATGAATTAAAAGAATAGAATTATGGACTTACATTCTTTGTGCATTAACATAGATGAATTCCAGGCATATTTCTATGACAGTGACACGCTTCTTTTAAACGCATAGAAAATGTGATTCTTGTCAGAATTTGGATGTATGCTGCTTTAAATTAAGTATTGTTAATAACACACAAATCATGGCTAGTATTAACAGTGACTGTATCTGCATGGACTTCTACTGGTCGATTTTGATTTTGAAAAAATTTATTGAAATTCAAATTACACTTTAAACTAAACTAAAATATCATTTATAAAAAAGAAGTGGTCAAAAAATAATACCAAATCCAAACATTTTACTCTGTCCAGCTTCTTCCACAGGCCCTTTTGCAGTGACTTAAAAATCACTCTACGACAACAGAAAAAAAAAAAAATACTGTGGCGGGGGTTGTGGTCGAGTGTTGAGAACAGTAAGGATTGTCACCTGTTTATAATAAGTCTAACACTTGTTCTGGTGAGGGTGCGGGTGAGTTTAAAAGGAAGCCAGACACCGGAGAAAACAGAGAAAGAGACTGGCACGCCTGTCTATTGTGCGTGCATGCGTGTGTGTGTGTATTGGAGTGCCCAAAGACACGTTAGTGTGTGTGGCGGAAAGCCAGATTTAAGTTGCTGCTGGAAGGCTGCTTTTTGTTTGAGTGTAAAATAAACGATACGTCGACTGTTCACTCCTGCTTTCTCCTTATTACGAACTGTTACAAATACCAATATAAATTAGATCATAAATACAATTGTAAATATAAACACAATGATAAGCCATGAACTTTAGATAGGCTAGTTTAACACAATATTTAACACAATATTTTTCTCAAAACGGCTACGACTTAATTTAATGTTCCACTATATTTTAAGAGTTTGGACATTAACTTTATTACCACCTGCTGGTGGAATCTGCAATCTTCAAATGCAGGAACTGAATTTGGACTTTGCGCTGAGATAAGATGTGGTATTGTAACATCTTTACATACAATACACCCACAGTTTGCACGCCAACACGCACAGTAGCGCAAACATTCCCACCCACGCCCACTTGTGCTTTGTTCTGGCTTTAAAATTGCACTTAGAATTAGTGCTTTCATGAAAATTGGATGAGATGTTGCGCACTGTCGTAGCGCATAGAACTGCGCTTTGCGCACTCACGAAAATAGAGCCCTACATTTTTTAAATTAATGCTCAGTCAAGTTTTAATTAAACAAAAACGACACCCCTACCATAAACCTTAAACCTAAGTGATAGTGTCATAAAAGCAAATGTGAGGTGAAAACCACAATTGCTGAAGCAACCTTGTCATTTTGTGGTGCTTCTATGACTCTTTTGACTTATGTGTTGACCTGCGTGCTCTGCTGGACTCACACCCCGTTATTCCGCATTGCAAGTACAATGCTTTATCAATTGAGCTACCACACGACTTTTTCATGCATGGATACATTTATAAATGTAGTTGGTTATGTAATGCAAACTTTATGTCTTACAAGTCATGCACTTTTGATGTCATAAGATAACATTAAATGTTAAGCAAAGAGAATGTGTTTATGAACTGATAATCTACCTTTTACTCATAATTTGTGTGAAAGTGAATAAAAATCATTGTTGTTGTGGTGCCTCTAGTGTTTATTTCACCAAGAAAATGCCGTGATACGTAAAATTGATACAAGTCACATAAAATTGATTTTGCAAAAATGTACTGTAATTAATGTAATGTAATAAGACCAGGTTTTGTATAATAGAGCGAAATTAAGAAAAGGTGCTTTTAAATGTTCCTTTGAAACATATTAGATAGTCCATAACATCATTATGAACTTCCAAAGCAGAGTAAACCAGTAGTTAACAAGTGGTTAACATCTGCACTAGGCTTATTGGTGAGTATAAAAGTTTATAACAGGGAGATCTCGAAGGATTCTTCCATATTCCATATGCCAATATGAATAATACATGGAGCACATAGACAGTCATTAATCTTAAAGTAGTTATTTTCCAATGCCTGTAAAATCAACAGCATACAGTATACACACTCATGCATTCTCTACAAACACACACAGGAGTGTGCATCGGACTGAGTTGTGTGCCTCTGTCGTAATTTAGAGTGCCATCCTGTCAGAAAAGTAACTATCCTCAATTAATTACAAAACTGGAATGGGACGAATGCAGTCACCAATAAGTCACATCCAGTTGTGGCTGACAAAAAGCTGCCTTTTCCTGCCTCCCTTGTCGATCAACCATTGCTATTGGCAGCTTCCCAGATACCTACAAATCCTGGCAATCATTGAGATGCCACTGAAGCCCTGCTTTAATTTGTCAGCAGATGCTTGTTTTTTTCCTCTGTTTTCCCTCTATAGTGCGACACATTTCCCACAGCGTTTCATTCAATAGCTCCCCTCCACCACACCCCATACCAAACCCCCTTCCTCATCCTCCTCTGTTGATTGCTCAGGCATATAGACTCTTGGACAGGTGCAGGAAGCAGACAAGACAGATGGCCTCGCAAACTTGAGGAACTTTGTTTGTCTCCTCAGTTCTATTTTATCAAAAAAGCTCCAAGCAAAGGCTGATTCTTCCAGATGCTCTAATTTGTAGATTAATGTCTGGGGGCTGCAAGGTGAATCTCAATAGGCCTTCCTGTGATCATCATAGGGGAAGGCTTTGTTTACCCTGAACAACCCTGTGGATTTGCCAGATCTCTCAGGTTTAGGGTTGTCATATTTTCCCTGGAATACAGGGTTCTTGTTTTAGTAGTCCGTGTGGGAAAATTCCTCTAATGATAGACGCAGCTTTGTTCAGTGTTTCAGGGTATTTTTGTCTCATTTGTAACGTTAGTAGTTTGAGTTGAATTTAGCTGATTGGTTGGGATATACATGACCTTTTTTGTTGTCAGAGTTATCAAAGTTAATGAGGTTAGGTTGATAGGTTTTACCCCAGTATCCACATGTCCAGCTTTCACACCTACAACATTAGATCACACAGTGACTTTGATTTTACGTTACATTTATGTGACCTTTTGCAAACCAATGCACCGTACACAGACCCCATTATTGAGTCTGATGTTAAGTGCCTTGAGGGCATAATGGAAATAGGGTTCTTTCAGTAAGCTCAGGGTTGCCGATAACTAAGACTGGACCTTTGATCTCTGCATTAACAGCCAAGAGTCTTGGCAAACACATCCCCTATTATGAGGATTAGAATTCTGACTACAAAAAAAAATGGCTTTCTGAATGTATTAATTATGATTAAGATATTTTTTGCAAATCTTTTTTTAAACATTTTGCTAAAAGCTGGAGCTGAATGTTAAAATACTTTCTCATACCCCATCTTAATATTTAGAGAGAAGTAAGCCAATTGTAGATTAATTTCCCCAAAAATTAATCGCTATCAAAACATTGTTTTTTTTGTTTGAGCACCCTGACCAGCCCGACATATCAACAGTGGCTCAACCAATGGCATGAGTTTTGGGGGCTATCTGTTTTTTAACCAGTGATGGAAAAGAGAACTGTTAAGGAAACCTGTTTGAAAACAAATATATATTTTTTTGAAATTCCGTTTGGTTACACAAGTGGTGCAGAAATGACATCAGCTTTAATCCTGATTATCATAAAGTGCCTTGATTCTTTTTTGGCATGTAGCATTTGTAGTATTTCCTTACAGGTAAATAACTATGTTTCATTTGTTTGTTTAGGTTATTTTTTAAGAACCAGAGCATCTCCATCCCAGCGCTCATTCCAGGGTTGCATGCAGCTCATTCAGGTGGACGATCAGCTGGCCGACCTGACTGCAGTGGAGCAGGGGAGGATGGGAGCCTTCGAGAATGTCAGCCTGGACATGTGTGCCATCATTGACAGGTTAGCGCTCCAACCCTTCTTTCCCTGCCCTGTTGTTAAACAAACACTGGCTGAGACAGTATGGTGATCACCGGGTGCAGTAGACTGAGACAGTGGCTTATCCCTACAGACAGTATCTTCCCTGGGGGCAGGACCAGTCACAGTCTGCCTGTGCTCTCTGGAGCTGACCTTACTCTGCATTCCTTATTCCTTGAGCTCAACAGCAAATAAGGAGTATAATCAGAGAGCAGATGTTTGGCCAAATCTACCATTGAAATTGTTATTGAATTTGAGTTGTTATTGAATTTAGGTCACATCCAAGTTTTAAACCCTGTTTTTAGTTTCCTAACCTCATAATTTTCCAAAGTCTGTGGCTATGGAGAGCGTTTTCAAAAGTATCAGTGTTCGGTGGAGAAAAACACCATTCTAGTGTGGATGAGAGGGGCAAACGTAGCAAAATTAATGCGTTTTAAAATGAAAACATATTTGTGCGAATGTGGCCTTAAGGCAAGTGCATACAACATGACTTGCAGTTTCGTTTTGGTAAATTATCTGCACTTTATATAGCACCTTTTTTTTAACCTTAACAGTTCTACAAAGCAGTTTACACTGTATCTTATTCACCCATTCACACCAATGACAGCAGAGCTGCCATGCAAGGCACTAGCCTGCCATTGGGAGCAACTTGGGGTTCAGTGTCTTGCCCAAGGACACTTTGGCATGTTGAGTCATGTGGGCTGGGAATCAAACCGCTAACCCTGCGATTAGTGGACAACCCGCTCTACCACCTGAGCCACAACCGCCCACAGAATTTTTTCTTCGTGCTGGTGTGCACACTACACAACTGATCGCAGACTGGGTGTATCAACTACACAACCATTCATCCCTGACTGAGGACCTGTGTACTGGAGGTCTTCACGGGTCCACTCTAACCCGAGGACCCGAGACCCGACCCGGGACCCATACGCATTCCACATTTTATATGGTCAGCCGGGTCTGGGTCAGGTCCCAATCTTGTGCTGCGGGTCCTGTGTCTGTTTAACATTATATGTAATACCCGAGTCGATCTGAGAAGACCCAGCCAAGATCAGACGGCGCTGATGATGATGGTGCTGTGTGTGTGTGTGTGTGTTGTGACTTACAACATTGTAAAATTAGGATGATAAAGTGTGGGCGGGAAATAAGGTGAAAAATGGAGCGGAGCCACAACGAGCTGAGTGACATCGGAGGCAGAGTGGAGTTAAGGCACACGATAGCAAATTAGCAATGCTTACGTTAGCAGCCGTGGCAATGAACGAGCAATCGTTATTATAGTTCAAAAGGGCAAACAGTTGAAGTTATCTTATGCGAGATACAAAAAAAAGCTGCAAAGCTGATTCTAAACAAGTCGCGTTTGTCATCCATCACCGTGACAGCAAGTGGACTTTTGAAGCTGAAATAATGAGTGGATTAGCTATGCTGTTTCAATCAGCAAGAGAGGAATCACAGAAAACCTGGATGTATTTTACCAACTTTCTTGGCAAGGAGGATGGATTATATGCGTCACGGCCAGGCACAGGGGAGAAGGCTACTAACGTAACATTAGGTAAGACACAAAGTTTTGCTTTCACAACTTGTAAATTAACTTGTTAATAGCAATCAGCTGTGAAATCGGTGTTGATCGGGTCTGTGTCTCCCGGTTGGAGACAATAATCAATATACAAGCTAGTACAACCCCCAAAAAGTAAAAGAAGAGAAAGATAGCACTGAAAACTGGTGCACAGTTTCTCTTAATTATATGCAAACATGACATTTAGAGTAGAATTTGGTTATTTTAGTGTAGTACCTGTAACTGAGCTTCTGGTGTGCGTGCTTTTCATATCTGTGTCCCTGCATGTTGATATCAGACACATTGAAGAATTTTGTAAAGTTATTGTATTTGTACATGCATTTGCTTTTTAAAATTTTCCAATCTTGTGGTTATTTCCTTTTAAATCCGTACGTAGCCAGCAAAGTTTAAACTCTCGTTTTAATTATGCGGCGCTCCGCTGCAGTGGTACCCTGAGCCCAATGTCTGAATGTATTTGAAGTGGACAAATCTGAAAACAGTTTGGACCCAGTTTTAAAGGAATAGTCTGTGTTCAATACAAGTTAAGCTCAATTGACAGCATTTGTGGCATAATGTTTATTACCACAAAAATTAATTTGGACTTTTTAAAAAAAAAAAAGCACAAATCTGGGTTAGCATGAAGCACTAACCATGGAAGTGAATGGGACCAATTTTTGGAGGGTTTAAAGGCAGTTCGTGATAATAAGTAAACAAACATGAAAGATGGCTCGCACCTGTTTTTGCACTTATTTGCAAAGGGGAAAAAAGCTGAAAATAATAAAGACAGTGGGTAGGGAGATGTGGGTAATGTTTTATTTAGTCTCCTGCTACCCAGTACCTTGCTCCTCTTGCAAAAAACATGAAAGAACAGCTTGCGTCCGTTTTTGTGTTTTGTGCTTATTTACAAAGAAAAAAAACTGCTGAAAATAAAGAATAGAGCGGGTAGGGAGATGTGGGTGATGTTTTATTTCCTAATTATTTTTTGTCTCCTGCTTCCCAATACCTTGCTCTTCTCTTGCGCTCTCTCTATATTTCATTGGCTTTGGCTCATTGTCGGTCTCTTGCTCGTCGGGACAGTGCGCACACCTGACAACAAGACATCTAGATATCAAGCTGGTTTGAAATCTGTCATAGCTTCTACGACTTGTCCCGGAATGTTGCAGTAATGCGCACAATACACGACCATTTATCATGAGATCTGAGACTTATTGTTGCAGACCAGTCACTGATTCAAAACATCAAAGAAGACAGCTTGACGTGCTTGAGTCTTGTAGTGTGTATTCATGCTTAACACATGTCAGTAGACCTCAGAACATTATTCAAAATAATCTATATATTTATTTACAGAATTATGATATTGAATAATTTTTGCATGTTAATTATTTGTAATAATTAATAAGTAAATAAGTAATTTGGCTTTGATGTTTGTTTGTGTCAGTTTGCTGAATATGTAGACAGTTCAATTTATAGCTTTAATGTTTTTGTGAAATAATGCTCATTGCCGAGGCTGGAGGATTTCCAAGCAGATGTGATGGATAATGTATTCATTCATTGTAGAAGAAAACATTAATCTGCCTCCAATTTACAAAAAATTAAGGGGCCAAGCATCTTGTTTTTAATCTAATCAGATTAGCTTTAAAGTATGTTAATATCCACCTGACTATTTAAATGGTTCATTGTAATCATCTTTTCATTGTACTGATATCATGTGTGATGATAATTGAATTCTGTGTAGATGAAGAAAGCACAAATGGAGAACTCCTTAGAAAGTATTTGTGCCTGAGACTCACATCACAAATTCCATTAATATGTAATGTGGCTAATTCATTAAACAGTCGTACCACTTTTGTGAGTGGTATTTCAGTGCAAAAACCTGCAACCTTTTCATTTGTACTTTACTGTTACTGTAGACTGTGTAATCTGCGTATAGAGAGAGGCGGAACTGCAACTCTGTACATATCGTAAATGGGTCATTCTTACAATTAGGTAACAT